>NW_019213693.1:81117-292396 GCF_002532875.2 Varroa jacobsoni
CCCATAGTAATGTCTGTCGAAAGCATTCGATAACTCATGGAACGCTAAGCGGATTCTCTCTCTATAAAAAGGCGAGAATCGGGCGGCGGCGAATCCGTTAGTCTATGCTGCTGTGTTGGCGCGTCGAAGGGCTGTCTCAGGTAATATGAGGTAACGAAGGTAAGCCATAATGAAAATACTTTTTTCTATTAACGACAACACGTATCGACAGCACTTTTCTTTTGCGCACTGGTCTTACCAGCGTGAGAAAAGAAGGCTATGCTTATTAAAAGCGTATTTTGGCTAATTATTGGTCTTTCTGCAATTGAAAGGCGCATAAGACAATATGTGCATAAACAAAGTAGTAAGTTCATGGGAACCTGCACGTAACAATGTATTCCGTCAACTTCGACTATCGTAGGCAACCATATTTCGGAGACATTGCTGAACTAGGCAAATTTGAAATTCTACGTAGCAGTTTCGCCTGATACGCGCGTACTTTTGAAATAAGCACATTTTACATGTATTTACGTCGTAGATCAATCGAATTTCTATCTACAGTAATTAGGCTCAAATGAACCTGTATAGAATCTAATTAAAAAATAGTTGAGACAATTGGTGGTAGTCCCACAAAAATTCACAGTGGTATTTAAATAAGGATCCGTCAGGTTGGGTTACCGTCAACGTCCCGGTTGATCACAATTTTACAGTCACTTTAGGGTTCTAATACATAAATCTTGTAGTGGTTAGCGATAGAACATAATGATCTGCCAGTTTAAGGTTATTTATAGCGAAAGTCTGTTTACGCGTATTGAACTCAGATCAACAAATTCATTGGAAACTAGATAAACAGAGAGCGCGCCGGGCCTCTGGCGTCACCCATAATGGGGAGTACGATTGAAGGACACAAAGGTCATGACGTCCCGTTTGATGTTACTTAATGAGTCATTAAATTAACGAATATTATTATTTTATGTATTCAATGTGTTGAAAATAGGTATTATTAAATGGCTGTTAATCTCACCGTTTTTTTACGACTAAATAGAACTATTTTTCTAAGATACCTTCAAGTAAAGAACAACTAGTTATCATGCGAAAACATATAGTGTTGTAATACAATCAGCATTCAAAAGTGTCAGTGTCTCTTCTGAATATGAATACCTACTACATTCCGTCCAAACATCTGGTCCTTAGGTGCTAATCACGGATTCTCCGATCCAGCCAGGACGCTTGAGTTACTATCGAGTGGCCTGTAGGTTGGAATTGCGGTTCACGATTTACTTAAATGATATTCATACTTTGAGATTACCAGTAATCGCACTAGAAAAAAATCTGGCTAGGCCGCAGGCCGCCAAGTGTAATGGTAATAATGTTCATTCATTTTGAATTCCGTTCATAGAAGAACTATTCCAGCCTAGCATTACACTGAATATCGAATGCCATAGCGTAGAAGACGAAAGCTGAGAGACACGCAATACGATGACGATGTTGGTTTCACGTGTACGGCAAACATCATCAAGGTTTCGCATAGCATCCGCCAACCGATAAGTCAATTGTTTGTGAAACACAACTCTATTGACGGCTCCTTAAATTACTTGCGAATCATTCGGTATTAGATTTCTTGGCACTGGGAATTCGAAGTGTGTTTATATTATGCTATAAATAAAGGATATTTGAGAACCCATAATTCTTAGACGCGTAAGGAGCTTCAAATTGACGCTAGCCGTCGTAATGAAGTTAACGCTCAGTACCAGCCCAAGCGGTCGGAACGTCGACTACGTTTCTAATGACACGTTGGAGATTATGTCGGCTATTTTTTCATTTATGATTATAGATGTTTATCCGGCCCACGGCCGTGGAAAGGAACGAGTATTAACCGTTTGCCGTTGTAGTGAATCAGATGCGTCAGACGGATTGACGAAATCCAACCGCCATCGCTTCGGCAGCAAGATCAGCGTGTCATCTTGCACAGGGTAAAGACGCTGCTGCCAATATGATAACTATAGTAAAACGTCATCAATGACAAGCACCACTAGCTGGACAAAACAATGGAAAACGGCGCATTTTAGCCTGTGCGGCCGGTGCCTGCTGTTTCGGCAGGCGTGTCCTGTCGTCATATTTTTTTCTGCTTGTACACGTGCCGCTCTAGAATCAATAAAAGCATTATTTGTGGAAAATATGATGGCTTCGACTTGAATTGAGGTGGCAGATGATGATCGAGAATACAACCGAACTTCAGTGCTTATTTTTCCTTGTTGTTTTCTACCTGCCCATAGCATCATAAAAACTGAGCAGCACAAAGACGGTTATTGATAGTACAGTCGACGGGAGAACGGTAATATACAAGAATAATGACGATGACATGTTAGAATGTCGATTTTTTCTAGGAAACTGGTAACGGTATGTAATGTTCCATTTTTCCTATTGCGCTAAGGTTCGAACTTGACGTTCAACCATGTTTAACTCTTATCGATAGAGAAATCCAAAGGAAGCCAAAAACGTTGAAAATCAACTCTACATCGTGAATCAGAAAAGGAACTTGTAACGGCCGTTACGCTTTTAATGTACAAAATAAGCTTGTCATACTGCATTTATGTCATTGTTTGTCCTTTTTGAACTGGTAACTATCGAACTTCGCCGAACGACGGTGTTACATGTATGTGACTACTCGTCGTCCGCCTTTAGCACCTCACACCCATCTTAATAGGGCTTCTTGGGGAGACGGGGCACGTGACAACTGTACCACCTCAATAATAATCATCATAATGAGAATATTATTATCACACATGGTGAACCACTGTATGCGCATATCGGCGCAGTAGAGCACATTCGTTCAGTATGTTCGAGGTGATGTAGAGCCCATAGTTTTGCGATTGGATTTAGTTGACACATAATCATATTGAATCTGAACGGTAGTGAACGTTTTGTTTTAGTGATAAAAAGATTTAGTTCTCTCTACAAGTTGTTGATTAGCTTGTAAACTTCTGAGTATAAAGATCCGTGGCTAGATAGGCAGCAGATGTAAACGACGACAATGGCTACATAAATGCTATTTTCTTGCTTTAGATCTTTCTGCTGTAGACTTGTTTACTTCTTTTGCCAGAGTAAGGCAGTTTTTAGCCCCGCATATTTGTTCCATGACATAATCTTCAATGTTGAAATGGAAAGCCGTGCAATAGACTTTGTGTTGTCCTTTTGGTTTCCAGAGGTCTCATTCAGTATTCGTTGTTCCTGTGTACGTCAATATTCCGCAAGTATCTATATAATAAACACACATTGTAGTATATTTCCGATCACCCCATACGTTTTATTTAATCACTATAATCCTTATCCGCATTATGTACAACAGTGCAATAAGGGCCAGCATTTGCTACGCGGATCCCATTTTTTTTTCCTATATCGCTACAGCCCATTGAAGTTACATCGACTAAGTGTTTTTTTTTTTGTTTCGCCAGCTAATCAATTTATTTTTATTTCGCTCCAGCATTCCCTTGTTTCTTCCAAGCTTGCTCGCTATATAGGACAGAGGTTCTTTGCTAGACTTCCATCGTTTGACTATTCTGTAGCTGTTCGACGATTATAATTGTCATCATTCGCAATGCCTATTTGTCTCCTGCATCACCGATCTTTGTCTCTTCCTATGAATCTCCTAAACACACCTTCTAAACCCATTGATGGCATCGTTGTTGACGGCTGACCCCACGTATCAAATATAATGGTAATAACTACACCTGCAGTTTAAATCCGCTCCATCATTCATGGTGCAACCGCTCGTAACCACTTTTCAGTACTGCGAACTATTCGTATGATTTTTTTTTTTAAACTTCTGTCCCGTTCACCCGTGTGGGCGTGCGTGTTTTCGTTAGTGACATCGTGCCAAGTCATCTGATACGCCTAAGTGTTGTGTATTTCTACTGTACATAGTCTCGTTTATGTACTGTTTTCCAATCGTACGTCCTGTTGTTTTCCGCTTCTTTCGGATCCTGACGATTTTCCCTGGATGCGATACAAAAATCGCCGTTACACAGAGCATCGGTTATCTCTGCGCTCTGCTCTGACTTGCGACACAGAAAGACTGGGCACCACTTTTTGAATATCAAAGTTATTCATTAACGGTGTAGTGTTTTCGAAAAAGATTTTATTTGCAAAGAAAAGGTCGTTCCTTCCCAGTCATATAAGTACCTACGTTGACCAAACCAAGAGATAGAATTTTCTTCCATTGGATTAGCTATGTTATAGCTCGGCAAAGCACCAGGCTAGATCTCTGGGTGCGCTCATCTTGCGACAGGCTAAAACCAGAACAGTCGAACTGTTACAATAAGCTCTATCTTCTTTGTTACTCATCATAGAAATTGCATAGAAAATGATTAGCCTGTATCAGTCCTTTACGCTTAGATAGTACCTGTCTTGCACATCCCATATCTTCTTTAGAATGCTAGCAACAAAAACTGTGTTTCTAAAAAAAACATACAATAATCAAGAGAAAACTTTACTAATTACAGTGGCGCGTCGACTTCGTTTCCATTGTACTACTACCGTCGCTGACTCTAGCTATTAAACTGCTTGACACTCTACTCAATAATTAACTAAGACAAGTATAGTTTCAAGAAAAAAAAAAACTATACAATAACAGACGCGGTTAAATTGGAAAAAAAAATCAACTAAGCTGAAGTATTACAGGATTCGGCAGTTTACGACATTCGGAACCGCTATTTTTACTCTCTGTTACTCACCTTGATTTTTTTTTTGTATAATCGTCTAAAACTGAACATCTGTGCAGGATCCCTGCACGTTTGTAGAATTCAAATATGACTCAGAAAGGACTACTACGGGGATACGCAGAGAATGCAGGGTTCTAATGTAAACTCACCGGCCTGCAAGCATTCAGTTCTCACTACTAAAGCAGACAACCTTTTCACATCACTCTCCGCCCTTTAGTTGAATACAAATCCGATTTACACCACGTAGTTGTGAAAGACCCGGGCTAACGACTCACGGGACTACGCAAGCAGTTTGTTGCCACCATCATCAGTAGATTTAAGAGAAACAGTAATAATAATAGCGGCAATAATTGCAAGAGAAAAAGCCAGGTGATGAATTAACATTTTCAGAAAACATGCGGTTTCTGTTGTTATTAAAACACTCAAAAAAAGATACGGAACCTGTCGCTGTTGCTGCTTGTGCGCTACATTCCTACAGAATCAGTTAGGTAAGAAGCTACGGATCTGCAGCTACAGGTCACTACACCAACTCTATTGTCTTTTGCTTCTTTTTGCTTGCATATCTTGAAACAATTCCCTGTCAACGGCAGACTCCGTAAATTAAATAGAAGAAAAAGCAAGCGGTAAGGTCGTCTACCAACAACTGTACAAATAAAATCCACTTGTCCCTAGACCCCCCCCTTCAGAACTCACGTGTTAGCATTTTCGGCAGTATCCCGCGAGCACTAAACTAAGATAACGCCTGGAAAGTCACATGAGTTCGTATAATCTCTGTGAGAGTTCTTAAACTACACGCGACGGCTTTTTTACAGAAAATTTTCGCTTTTTGGTAGACGGTTCGGTTATTATTGTTAATGGTGTCAAATACCGACTTGGTTGGCTGGCTGTATGGACAAGCTATCGTGATCGGTGATCAGTTTTTCAACAATCGACCAAGTATCAACGTGTAGTATGTGTGTGTGCCTGTAATGTAATGTCCATGTTATCATCGGTGGTGATCGACAGCTTAAACGGCGCAGTTTGGTGTATTTTGCGTAGGACGACGGTGCAGGAGAGATCAACAGCGATGAATCGGTTTGCCCTGACCTCCACGGGTAGCGATTTTTTTTTTGTGATACTGGTAATGTTGAACAATGTTTATCGTCAGCATCGGTTGCATAATGGGCGTGCGGCGGTGCGTGAACTGTTTTGCGTCAATACATGCAACGCTTCTCTATATGTGTACATCCGTCCATCATCGATCAGTTCGCAGTGTTGGCGTTCTTCAGTGTTCTCATGAGCAAGAGTCCCATAACGGTGACCGCAGCAGCCCCCAGGCCGACTTTCATCCACGCTGTCACCTCCGGCGGCAGTTCCAACATCTGGTTCGTGTACTCCCCAATCCAACTGGGGCGGCTTTGTAGCACATGGACCAGTCTCTTGAGATTGGGGTATGCCGCCATTGTCGCCAAACGGACGTAAATATCCCGTGACACTTTCGCGGACTCACCAGCCGCACCGGGGGTTGTAGTGAACATCTGTGGTGGGGGAAGCTTATGCAGCGAGCAAAACTCCTCAGGCTGCTGCGCGAACTCCTGCGTCACCTGGCTCCGATCACACTTGGAAGCTACGACAAGCACAGGAACTCGGCTTTTCTCAAAGTACTTGCGATAGATACAGGCAACGTATTCAAAACTTTTCGGATTGGACGCATCGTATAAAAGACAGACAACGTCACAATGAAGTTCCGGTGGTGTAAGGTGATCTTGCATGCCAAAGATGTCAATTTCGTGTAGCACAAGATATTTTTCCTGAGAGTAGACCGGCACGGAAGAGACGGTGTACCGTGGCAGGTGGGCTCGAGGTATGGCTTCCGTCTGGCTAGCGTTTCGGCCGAGAAATCCTTGAAGAAATGAAGTCTTGCCGGCGCCCTGTGGCCCAATAACGTGACAATGAAACACGATTCGCATCGTCTGCTTTAGCTGTAGGTCTAACTGTTTATCCCGGGTGACTTGAACGCCTGCTAGTTGACTCTCTTCGCCGGTAACTGTCATGAATCCCAGATAGGCAAGATACTCCATGGTCTTAGTAACGTCGAGCGCTGTAGTTAGGGTCCACATGGCCATATAGCCAGCTTTGGTAATATAGCGACGCTCATTGGTAGCTACAGTGTAAATCATATCAGGACCCCACGGAATAACCGGACAGACCTGAAACAGCTGTTCCAGTTCGTTCGGACATAGAGCGCCATCCAGGTCTGTGTCGTATTTATCAAATAGTGTCCTCAAAAAATTGCATCCCTCTGGGGTCAGTTCCGTCGTACTGCCGGCTGGCACCCGAATCTTCGGGAAAAGGTAATCCCGGCTTAGATAGAGCGAGTCGTCGTAGCCAAACTTGCGTAAGATTGTCCATGTTGTCTCATGGCGCCCGCGCTGAATAAACAATTTGTGGAGAAACAGGAACCCTGCTAATGTAAGTCCGCCATACTTGGGGTCGCCGTCTTTTTCCTTGACGCCCTCAGGTAGTTGGCGGGACACAAGCAACTTAAGATCCTGCATCGCCTGCGGTTCAAGTGGGGTATTGAAGCATCGTCTTTGGAACTGGTCCAGTTCGTGGTCATTGAGCGCGCCGTCATTATTGAAGTCACAGATTCTGAACACTCGTGTTAGGGCTTGTCGACATTTTTCGGTTAATTCTCGTTCATGAGGTATGTATAGCGGGCCGGTTGGATGGAGAACGGCCTTTTGTGCATAGTAGAACAATTCGGAAATATTCTTCAGCGTCTTGGCACTACATTCTACGCAGGTTTCTACCTCTTGGTTCTGATTCATTATCGGCAGCGTAAGTTCCAAGGAAGAATACTCAACCAGGTCGTCCTTGTTGCCGACAAGAACGACAGGTGTCCTGTGCTCCTCACCAAGTACATGGCGAATCAGCGGCAACCAGTACTCGGTGATGCGTTCGATAGTGGAATCGTCCACGACCGAATACACGACGCAGATGACGTTCGACTTGAGAATCTCATCGTTAAGCTCTTCATCCGTCTGCTCCTGGACGCTATAGTCAACGATATGGGTGGGTACCTTCTCCGGGGTAACATCAGCGGGTATGGTAATCTCTTCTGCGCGCGGAGGAACATCCTCAGGGAACTCCTCGCTGACAAGGCTGAGAATCAGTGATGTCTTGCCAACGCCCGGATCGCCCACGAGCAGGATTCGGACGTCACTCTTCGAGCTGCGTTGACCTCCACCCATCGACTGTCCAGTTGGCTCGCAGTCGCACTCACCGCGGCAGTTCTTCTGGCACATTATTCCTACAGCGCCACTGACAGACGACGTACAGGGCTTACTGCACTCGATAGTCCACGGCTGTTGATCCACAACGTTCACGGACTTTCGAATGCAGAGCTCCCGCGGCCTCTCTACCGCGCCAGCAACAGCTGCTGCAGCTGCCGAACCGACGTCTGCAATAGCTCGTGCGGCAGCAGCAGCGGCGGCAGCGGCTCGTGCGGCACTTGGCTCGTGTCACGCCGCCCCGTTCATGGCAATTAAATTCGATTGCACCCACAACGAAATTCAACGAGTACACTCGATCAGAGCTGGTACACTGCACTACTTTCACCCTATCTCACTCCCGTTTTGCTGACTGCGACTATTACTATCCAACAACACGAGAATTTTGCGACTCTCGGCGAAATTCTCTAGTTCAGCTTTAAGCACGCCTCACAAAACGCGGCGCAACGCACACGAAAATGAACGGTGGACAATGGGAGAACCCCAATAGCTAAGATCGCTCTGAGTGGACCACTTAGTTGGGCAATTTCTGTCACATATTCACCAAAAAGGAAATCCTGTTCAATTAGGACTAGTTATCTCTGGCGTGACATTGATCACCAACCGGATACAGCATGGCAAAAGACTCTTTAACGCGATTCAGTGGTCCCGTACAGGAGCCCGTAGCAGGCACTGTGCCTCTGCACAATCGCTATAGCACAAACACACAATAGTTGAACCCCACCTTGACTACTACCTACGGACGTTCTCTCATGTTTACATATCCGGGATATCTTTTCGAGTCTGCTACGGGATAAGCTTCACCCACCTACAACCACAGAACGTGGCTCAGGCTAAGCGCATTTGCCTATTTGCCTTCAAATTCCTCTCTCTCTCCCTCACATTCGCTCGCTCCTTTTCTTTGAGCGACTTTCTAACAACAATCCGCCACCCGCGATGGTCATACTCGCATACTCCCCAGCGCAGACATTGGATCTAGTTGACCGTAGCAGACGACGTTGGATATCCTTCACATTGTCTAACGAATGGTGTCGCCAACAGGAAGCCGGTGATGCGGCTTCTGTGCACAGAAGAACGAGCCCCGCTTGCGAAACACGGAGAGTAAAAGTCGGGGACGAATGGTTTAGGGACTTGTCGTTGGCGGTGTTACTGGCCATCAGTGCGTGCACTCTTTTTGTGAAAGAATCGTATGGGTAAGTGCGGTAAGGCGACCGCGGCTGTAATTTGTGTTGTTGTTTTTGTCGTCTGCTTTGTAATATGCTAAAAGAAGAGCAGAGACGAGAGTTACTGTTGCAATTTCGACAGCAGCTACACGACAGTGTCAGCACAAGTAGCGCTAGCTGGCTGTCTTAGTTAACAGAGAAGTTATTGCAGCAGTTGCAGTAGAAAACCATAGCGTTTGCCACCTGACATCATAAGCGAATCATTATGTCGGGACCGAACGAGAACAAGGTCGCTGAGATGAGCTCGCCAAGTAAGTAAGAACGACGTGGGTGGTAAGTTCTCTCAATTAGTAAAGTCGCCTTTGCTGTGAGAATCTGTATGCTTAAGTGACGTCGCAATTCAGACGGCAATGGTGGAGGTTCACTGAAACTGTGGGTCGTATTGTTCGCACAGATGGACGGATAGGTCTAACTGTGGCGGTATTATCCTGGCGACTGCGTGGCTGATCCGCATATTGTGAGAGCCGGGAAGCAAAAGTTATTATTGTAGGCCTGTTGCAAAAACTTGAAATATTCGGTAGAGGATTCTATATGGGAGCGTTTGACAGTCAACTAGAAATGTGTATTGGGTATTATTCAAATCGGTTGTATATGATTGGCGAACCGCAATTTTCATTATGCAGATTTTTTTAACAACTGTCACCAAAATGAGCTTCCAATAGGCGTTTTTATCTGGTCTCATATTTCTGTCTCTCGATTTTGTTAAAGTGTGGTAAAGAGGGGAAGCGGGCTACGTGGCGCGACTATCACGACAGACTAAAAAATGTGGTTATGAACACGGACCAAATTATTGTTAGCGTCCCAATGGTTGGTGGTTTTTGGTTAGATCAATAGCTTTGTATGAGCATGAACATTTGCATTAGCATACGGATCAGAATCGAAGGGTCGGGCCTATTCACCAACTATGGGTAGCTGCATATGAGTAACTGACTGCCGCTAGCGGTCACCGCCGGCGCGCTTGCGTTAACTATGATGTCAACAGTAGTAGCGCTATTATTATTATTATTCAGGAGTTCTAGTTGCAACTAGAGTGCCACTCACAAACCTTGCACCGCCCCTATATAGAAGTGCAAAACCACTTACAATAGACGTAACGTCGATTATTGGCCAGCGTTCAGGCTATAACCTACTAGCTTTTCTCGAAATATAGTTTAAGCATAATTTCTCATGGAACAAACGTTGAGTGTACTTGTTCACGCAACCCAGTTTTCACACTGATAACGTGTCACCGTGGATGACACTGGGTAGCAAGCTGAATGTGCATAAACGCGCATGGTTTTCAAATACGAAATATCAGAAAGAATTGACTACTGTCAGCTAACGATCAACAAAACTAGAATTGTACTGTATTAGCAAAAGGCGAACTTCTCTATGTAGATTAAAAAGTATTTGGCCAATTAGATTAATCTTACGCGGAGATCCTTTCAGGGTGTATCTTAAAGAGCCATACAAATTTAATCTGACGACTTAACGGGATCTTTTTGGGCTTACCAAATAAAAAGATTTCAAATATCAGTTATGAGAAGTTATATACCTGTTTGCTAGACAAAACTACGTACGAAGTACGTGTGTAAGCGCTATATGTAGGTCGTGTATAATGATACATAAGCTGTACGAATAAACTGTCATAGTTAGTCCTATTATGATATGGAGTGTAGGACAGATGTGCAGCAGAGTTGAGTAAATTGTTTATCTGGACCTACTTAGCCAGGGGCGGGTGTCAGATTCGGACTAAGGTGGATCTGGTTTAAATAAAATAACCTGGATGAAACGCCAGGTCGGCCAGTGTCATAGACTATTTGCGTATTTGAATAGGTCTATAAAAAGGGGGCGTGTCTTGACACTTCCGGCTATCCTTCTGCTTCTTCGAATAGAAAAAAGATCTGAGCAAAAAGCTTCGATCCTAAACTACGTTCATTTTTCATAATTTAACGGTGCTGGTTATATTGGTGACTGGCATATATTTAGTTGACAATCGCCAATTACTATTGTTATTTAACTTTCTGTTGTCGTTTATAGCTGTTGAGATGGTTTTATGGGGGGCGATCGAGTAATATAAGCATTTGATTGCATTTAATTCCGGTGCCACTGTGATTCGATGACGCGGATCGAATTTAGTATGTGCAACGATTATACTTCATAAACTTGATCATGTTAGCTCGAAAAGAAAGAATATGTCGAATCATCTGCGTAATCCAAAACCTCTGCATTTATAGCGTATTGAAGATCCCATGTGTCCATATGGTAGATAATGTTGATCTGTCATAGGAAGTTGATATAATCCACAACAGACCCCAACCCAATATAGACAGATGCGAATTCTATTTTGACGTAAGAACTTATTTGAACGTGTAGTTTTTTAAACCCAGTGTAGTGAACAGGTTGATCTTGTTTTTCTAATTATCTCGTATAGAACAAGCTGGACATATCGGTTCCATTCACGGTTGAAAGTTAACGTTCAGAAACCCAGCTATGCGAACCAGAATCAAAGATAGTGTAAGAGTTATAGGTTAAATAAGTAAATACAAAAAAAAAAAACGTATTTTCTCGGAAGTACTGCGTGACGGTATTTTTATATGCAAATACCGCTTTCTTGATATTTAGCTGACTTCATCATATGATGCAGAAGACATCTTATTCGCCCGAACTAATAGTTCTACAGAACCACCTTAGCGTAACTACGCGGCCTAGTGTCGAAGATAGGCAGTAGCCCGGTATCGCTCTGTGCGAAGCCGGACATACGGAACTATTTCGAAAGAATCATATCGGGACTGCCGTGCGTCGTTAGGCGGCACAAAATTGCAAATCAAGAAACATGATTTGGCCGAGCGCCGAGTTACTGAATGCGGCCGTTTGTAGTTTTATTGTATGCGTATTCCCATATGGAACCGGCTTCCATCTTTCAATATGAAACTACCATGCAGTAGTGTACTTGCTACAGTTAAGGGGACTAGTAATGCGTTGAGGAATTTGATCGTTTTCGTTCTACTGAGACGAACAAATTTAAATAATTAAAAAGTTATGGGACGATAGCAAATGAATAGTCGATGGCTGAGAGCCATATGCGTGTAGGCGACTTGTTGTTCATGCGAATTTCATCGTTTAACAGTTTGATGTCAACAACAATTTGGACGTCTAATTAGCTTAGGAATAGAATTTTCGGCAGCGATCACCAGAACAACGTTACGACTAATTTAACAATTCTAGTATTAAATGGCCTGGAAAAGCTTCGGCGCTGTGCGGCGGCCGGTGGGATTTTACATAAATTAGTTCTTCGGTATATACATTGATCGCTGGAAACTGGAAATGACCCAAATACGTAAATTGTAATAATCGGTGCAAGGTCGGTAACGAAGATACTGTCGGACTGAAAATTTCTATGATTGTAGCCTTGGTTTTCTATTTGCTTACTTGGCTCACTGAACCGTATTTGAATTGAACAATAACACAGTACATAATTTTATGCTTATTATTAATTGAAAATCGTTCGGCATTAGTCGTGAAGCACGAACGCCTAGCTTCGAAATTTAATCACAATGAGTGAAAACTGCTTCGGTGTCATTGCGAAAATCCATGATAGTATTTAAGGGCCCTATTGGATTTGACTATTATGTAGGCTCATCGCGCCTATGCAGTACAGCCCCGCTGCAGCACGTTCGACAATAGAAAATCGTGCTATAGTACGTCGCCTTCCGAATCCATTACAGATTGTGCTAAAATTAGCCTATGCTTGGAGAGAAATAAAGGCTATCAATGGTGTTAATCCCAAATGTGGTCCAAGTTGACGAGTAATTATTGCCTTAATAATTCCTGAAAGTAGTCAACTGGTTTCGCTGGCTGAAAACAAAATGCTCACTACAATAGAACTAGTGGAAATTAGCTAGTTTTGACGTTTGCCGCGTGATAAATCGCAACGCCAACAACCTTCTATCGCTGACGTTGTTATGCTGTTTTATACTCTCCCACGCAGGAAGACTATGCAATGTAAACGCTGTCTTTTCTGCCTGAAGGTAAATATAATTGATAATAATTAACCGAAAAACTGCAATCAATAAAGAACTCTATAACAATCCTTGTACAGCGGTGCCCACGTTTTAGTATTTTGCTTTCGGAGATCATGAGAGTACGGCAAAAGTCCGCTAGAGTCAGTTAATACTACCTTATGCATATAGCTATTGGGGTCCCTTTGACAGCGTATCCAATGCACGCATAGGCGACCCTGACCTGACGCATCGGGACAAGGCCTAACCCTTCAAATAGCTTGCTTTCTTAGATTACTTAGACTTAAAAGTTAAGGGCACCAGATAGATTTAAGGGTCAGACTTAAAAGACAGATTAAAAAAAAAAACTCTAATATCAAGTTATGACACTTCGAGGATGAAGTCGGTACACTTATTTTAATAATACTTGGTGCAAAAATTTGAGTACTGCATTGGTAGCCAAACCTCTTTATTTGAAATGGGTCTATGAATGGATTGAAGTCTCGCTTTAATTCGCCAGAACACCGGCGCTTAGCTCCTTAGAAAGAAAGCCATTTTGCCTAAAATTTTGAATTTACGGTAGATCTTTGACAATGTGCGTTGACAATGTCCCAAAATATGGGGCGGTCGTTAAAAAATACTGAAGTATCTCTAATTGACGGGCAGCGAGTAGGACTGAGTGCCTCGTATGGATGAAAAGCCCGTAAAGCCTACAAAGCTATAAGTACTTGAAGTTCACTGAATTGTAGGACATAACTTGATTAATACCTGTACACATCAAAAGAATAATCGAAACTTTGAGAGTTTTGGCAAATATAAACATACAAAACCTACTTTCCCTATAGAGAGATGACCTCTTTCTTATCTAGCGTGGCTGAACACAGTCTGCTAGCCAATTTTCTGCCTTCACTTCCTAATTATAAAAATCAATGCCTTATATGTTGGCCTCTTAGTCTCATCATAATGCGTGCACCGGAGAAAATCGGCTTTGCTTTAACTCAAAGCAAGATTAATCAATTTTGTGATTAGCTGAACGTGTTATTCGTGTCACATAGTGATGGTCTATTGCACAGGCATAACGAACTTGGAGTTCACTTTCTTTCTGAGCACCGCTTAATAGGTTGCCGCAACCAATAAACTCAATATTCAACGTACGTATACATTAAGGTGCTCGGAGAGGCTCTTCGGTATCTTGTGCAATTCTTCTCTTTCGACAGTTAATGAGTTTTTTTCTGTCCGAAAGTAGTGCTTTAAAAATAATTCGTTTTTCGATGGATTATAAGATTTTGTGTATATCATAAAAGTATCATAATGGGTTAGTGATGGAGTTTACGTGGGCAGTATTATTATGTATACGTTTATTGAGGATTACCCAGCCCAGGAAAAATGGGTCGTATGACACTACAGCTGCGCCGCGCTTTTTTTCCACGATGTTTCCAACAAGTGGAAATAACATGTCCGAGTTGTTTGGCTGAACGGTTCTTGTATTGTTTAGGGAAGGAAGTAGCGATTCGCGGCTTAAAATTTAGGCGGATATAAATTATACGGCAGCTTGTACCGTTGGCAAAGTAGTGTTCAAAAAAGTTGTGCTTATAGTTCTGTCAGGGGAAGCAGAGGGACGTCTAATGCTTCTTGAAGAAGAAAAGAAGATACATAAACGAGAGCTGAACAGAGAATGTGGTTTGTAGTCTCCCGTTGGAGGATGGAGTTAATAGTTCCGTGAGTTCCTGTAAATGATTTCATTTCTTCCATGAGGTGTTATAATCGATCTTAGTAAGCATGTTACAATTCGTGCAGCGACTTTACTTTGCTTATTCTTTGTATATATTATCAAGTACATATAAACTTTAAAATAGAATAATAGGTTGTTTGGTCTCGAGCAGTTCTATCTCACTCGTCTTAGTCAAACTTCGTCATTGTGGCCAATAGTGCTACATATGTATCGGCCTATTAAACGTTTTGAATTCCGTTTCAGTATTGTCTCATGGGCACAATGGCGGAAGAATCAGCGGATAAAACAGGCCGTGTGATACTTGCCCTAAGTCAGCTGCGGCAGTTGTCATCCGCTCTACTTGTTTATGAGTGAGCGTATCTGTCATTAAAAAACAGACTATACTCTGTGCCTGCCATTTGATAGACCTTGATTAAGCTGTAATTGTTGTGCGTCTGGTTAGTTCTACGAGTCGACATCGCATTTATATTCTAAACGGAGGAAAAACCAAGAGTGCTATTAGGAAGCAAAGAAGTGTGCAGTAGTACAGTGTACGCGTGGCTGCGGCTATCGGCCAACGGGCTGCTTGTGGTGGCATTTGGTGA
Organism: Varroa jacobsoni; assembly: GCF_002532875.2. Lineage (NCBI taxonomy): Eukaryota > Metazoa > Arthropoda > Arachnida > Mesostigmata > Varroidae > Varroa > Varroa jacobsoni. The sequence continues at coordinate 96,609 of NW_019213693.1, forward strand.
CGTCTGCACATATTGCAGAGTGCTAGAGGCTGTGGCTGAGCAGATCAAGTACATTATTGGGGGGTCATCGTATACATACGATGTTCACTGCATAATGTTTCAAAAGCTAGATACGAGATTTGGAATAACTATCGTTGCATCTGAATACCCGTCGTTTATAGTTTTGTGTTAATTGAAGCCCGGTACATTAGTGTTTGTGTGTTAAGCAAGGAGTAGTCTTTTGTCTGCTTTGTGTGACCAACGAGCCATACGAAGTTCTATTATACACCATGATGAGTGAGTTGAAAGATTCTTTGAGATTTCTAATTAATGTAATGTGTATTATATAGGTTATAAAGCTGATTATTAAGAAAATAATATTTTTTATAAGTTTTATAATTTTATATTTTTTCGGGCAGGTAGCTGAAAGAACTTGAAATGCTGGTCGCTTGAGTATTTTGTATTGTGCTTCCTATACACATTTGTAAAATCGGTGTTGTTCAACGTGTTCTCAACTTTTATGAGCTTCTTATCATTAGAAGATGCTAGCTTTCCTAATACCGTTCACAGATCAAGTTAAGGAAAAAAATAATTGAAAACAGTAGAAGACTGTTTATGTCGTGTGATATACAATTTGTACAATCACAGAAAAATATCTATACAACGTTGCCGGTTAAAAATTAATGCTACCTGATTTGAGTCGGCCTCTGAGTAGGAAATAGTTAGAGACACTGCAATACTATTCGATCAATGGTTGTCAATGGGTCCTTTAGTTTCCGCTGCACCATACGGCGATCTATAATCGCACTATTACTCCTGTGGGGCAGGTCTATAATTAAATATTTTAGGATCTCTAAATATTATGATACTAATAAGTAAGCTTCTTGGACCTGCCAGTGTTGCTTATAAGATAGAAAGCGTTATTCAGTAGCAGCGTAATAAGCACATTAAGCAATTTGCTTTTAGTAGCGCACACACAGATAGACGGTCAGTTACAGCTCTCTACAAAAAAACTACATTATTTCAGTACAGAAATTTCAATTGTATATTGAAATCATAACAAAGTTAAGAATGACAATAAAAATAAATGGTGTGTACTCATTTACGGTATGCGGCCTAATGTGATGTCACTGGAGTGTATAGCACCACGTTGTGATTGATTGTATATAATTCATTAAGTTGTTTTCATTTGCAGCGGCGACTGAGCCTGTGAGCGCTGGAGCTGGGGTTCTGAGCGATGCGGAACAGGAAGAGCTTCGTGCGCAGTTGGCAGAGCTCGATAGAGAGATGGAGACTCTTCGCGCAGTGCTTCAGTCGAAGCAAGAGAAAGCGCAAGAACTTCGCAGAAAGCTCGGCATCAGCCCTCTTAGCGAGCTCAAAAGCGACCTTGAGCAGTCGTTCAAGAATATTCAGGATACACAGGCGTAAGTATTGCTTTCAAGTGGCAAAAAATATTTCTATTTATCCAGAGTTCCCGATAGTCGACCTTCTTATCATCTGCTTCTAAATCTTCAGGCTATTACTGAGTTTGCTTCAAAACTGTTTATTTACGTTTGGCTCCTAGCCTGCCCGTCATTCTCTTTGTTAATTAGATGATGAGATATTTTTGTAATCCCTAAGTTCTCAGGCTAATTTGTGCTTATTCAGTCTAAACATCCGAGCTTAGGAATAAACTTCATTGAACTTGTGGCTTTTATATTGCCAGTTTCTGTTAAACAATAAATTGGATACATGAAATTCAACCTGAAATCCATAAAGCTCGACTACTGGCTTTAAGTGGCAGCTTGTAAGGAAGAAAAAGCAAATTGCTAATATAGAGACACTTTAATCGTTATCGCATATAAATTATTTAGCCAAAAATATGCACTAAGTAATAGACCCTATTGCTCTTTGTTAACCTTATGCCACAAGCCTGCCGAGGCCTGTTTATTTTTCGCAGTACATTGTGCCACTGCTTATGTCCATATGCAATATGTCCACCTATTCGAATACTTTTCACCGGGCATTTACAGTGCGTGAAAACCTGTGACCTATTGCAAAATTTCGAATTTGTGTTCCGTACCCATTTCAGTTACCAAAAGACGTCTGACGTTGTTAAAGTGGCTGGCGAAAAAACGAGTCAACTATTTGGCAGCATCGGCCGAAAGCTAGGAGAAATGAAGAATTCACCAACGTATCGCTCCATTGAGGAGCGTATGGGATCGGCGTATACCAATGTCAGGTAAGTAAAACAAGTAAACGGACGTATACGAAAGCGTTTTGTCGATTATCATTTTTTGTGAATCTTTGTGGTGAAATCTGAGGGACTTCAGTGAAGTCGAACTTGAAAAGTAGTAAAATAGTCATTGAGCATTATTATACTAGAGTTCTTATAATGGTAGTAATATTGTTACTATATCAGTGTACTTATTCACTGGTTTGAAACGTTTTCAATGGTTTTCGTCGCTAAAGCGTTACTCACTGGAACGCGTATATTATATATAGCAGTATGCGAAATTCAGTTTGTCCCGTTACTGCGCGTATGCCTTTATTGGTCAAGCATCTATAGTACTGGATTGTACAATTCTCACTGCGTTCGTTTATGAATTATTAATGAGTCAATCATACTATGCATTATTTCTCCTAGTACATTCACGGGCAGCACAGGCATGATCATAATTGCCGATTTACTCAAGCACTACCTTGGATCGGTAAATGGTTTGTGGCGCAAATGGAAAAGCCTACGAAGAGACTTAGCAAATTTAAGAACTCCAATACCGAGAGTTTCCTCGGTAGCATCTTTAGGTGGATGTCAGGGAGAAAAATCGAGTGAGAAGAGCCGAATTGGCGTTTGGGAACATTAAATAAACGATAAAGGAAGGAACAATGCTTGTATTAATACGTCGTTTCATTAATTTGAGTAATTGCTAACGCCAGCTGACAAGACGTCCTACGCGATAGTAACAGATTTGTAAGGATATTATTTACAAGCTGATCCAAACCGAACTATTGCTTCCGCTTTGACATAGATTGAGTTTTAGTAAGTTCTTAGATATTCCAAGGAGCTATCAGCTAATTAACCAGTAATCAGTTAACAGATTTAGTACTAAGAACGCTACTGGACAACAGAAACTTTTCTATTGATTATGATTTTTCAATTTTCGCTTCATTGTGCAGAACAAGCATCTCGTCGCGAAGCGGCAGTCTCTACTCGTTTGGCGATGCCTCAGTACCTCAGACGCCAGCCACGGAGGAAAAGCCTATCGCGGTAGCTGAAGACGCCAACGGGCATAAGTAGATCGTCAAGCAGGTTTCCTACGATTGGCACTTCCAAACATATATACAAATATATTTACATACAAATACATAAATCTATATAAAATAGTCTACCATTAGATATAATGTGTTAGGAAAGGAGACAGTGTTGCCGAATAGTTGAAAGGTGGATGATTACCGTTACAGAACGACTTACTAACCTACGTTTCGTTGGCCTTTCATTTCGCTAAGTAAGAGAGAAAAGTAGCAAGTACTGTAGAAGACGTCTCGGAGCGAACGATAACAATAGACAGGGCGTAACGTAAGATGTAGTTACTGCAGGTGGAGGAATCAAGATAGAATTATATTGTGAAAGAAGTGTTTTTACGACACAGGTTTTTTAGAGTCAAGAAGAGCTCAGGGTCAAGTACCTATTGACAACGGAAATAAATTTAATATAAAAGCGAAAACGATTACATTTGGGCATATCGCACGTATTTATGTAAAAGATATATCTATTTGTTTTCATTTAAGAGGAATATCTAGCTATACATGAACGGATTAAGAAATGGCAAGAAAATAGAATTTTTTCGCTGAGTAAGTTGACACCAAGTATGTTATTTTGAATCTCTCATTAGTCGACAAAAAAGAGCGCAAATGTGAGACGTTCTATCTCTGTTGTACATTTATTATCATTGTGTTATTAGTCTAAACTCCTCTTAACTCTCAATGGACAAAAAGCTGCTGTGCTGTCGGGTTCGTGAATCATTTTTGGGAACAAATATAGAAACAAAGTGTAATGTCGTGCACGGAGCCGACAAAAGGAAAACAAAGTTCCAGTGCGAGGCGATTCACGCATTACGTGTACGCATGTGAGAGCACTCGTCCGATCACGCGGTATGAAGCATTATTAGTAGATCTAAATTATGGAAACAAGGTTCCGGTTTGTGAAAATTGGAGAATTCTTCAAACGTAGCATTGAAACAAGGATTATCATACTCATGTAAAGTCTGTCACTTGGACCTTTTTATATATATATGTGACATGGGAATAATTAAATAAAGAGCGAAGCCTTCGTCTTTAGTGAATATTCACAAATGCGATGTTGTACGTGAAAGAAGGTGTTATAAACTACATTGTTGTCTTTCGGGTTTGCTGTCAGTCGATAATATATTTAGCCTTTCTGAATACACCGGACTGAATCCGGAACAATATTAAAAGCAGGATTCGGCTAGGCAGTAATCCAACGCTGTTCTTCTATTTTCCACAATCGTAAGATTAATCGAATAACTTTCACATAATTTAGAGTGTCATCTAATGGCAGATAGTGGAAGATAACATATTGCATAGCGCCCCAGACTAAACAGCAGACACTTATGTCGACCGACAGATCTTAAGGGAACTATGTAGTATATGCATGTGTACACGAATAAAAACACGTAATCAAAAAATGTTTTTTTTTTATTACGTGTTTTTATTACCAGGAACGTTCTGATTATAACAGAAACACACATTGTTTTTAAGTGTTAAATTATGCGTGTAATAATGAATACGACGACAGCGATAGATTTGAAACATTTGCATGTCGACATAAACAGTAATAACGAAATACGAAAATAATCTCAGGGGCTCTAGCAGTACGAAACGTATGGACAGAGCTGTGAGTAACTCGTATGCTAGCAGAAAAATCACAAACGTAAAATTCTGTAAAGCAAGGATATAAACTAATGAGGAAAGTGACGACAGAATATCGACGGCAAGAAACATATTTCAAGCAATCATTAACATTATCATATACGCGTTTCATATCGAGCGGGAGAGGTTCAACTTCTTTGTATTAATTGCTTCTAGAAAGAAAAACAACGTACTGACGCCTTTGAAGCACTGATCGCTTCGCACAGAAACACTTCGAGCACACATACCAGCCAGACACGACCATAACAGGCGCAGTGTCAGCTGAAAATATGGAGACGCTTGTTTAACCGTCGTGACAAGAATAACATTTTTACCTACCTATAGGAGGTCGCAAATGATAAGTATAAGGCAGGAATAAAAACATTTATAATTCAAGTTAAAAACAGAAACGCTATATTCAGGCAAGTATACTTATGTAACGACAAGAGGACAGTCTGATAGAGAAAAACCATCGCTAGGTTGATTTTTATCGATTATATTAGATTATTGCTAGAACGTATTGCTACTTCGCGTCATACGAACGCGACCGTCTACGAGTCTTTTTTGACGATATTTATTGTACTATATTCTTCCGATGAGACGGCGACGCGATAGTATTGACGGCAAGAACGTAAAACGTGAAAAAATAGACGAGAAAACTGCAAACACAACAAAAAAAAACCGTTTAGAAATAATGTGTGACCTATTATCTACAAAAACATGCAGAAAATGGGAGATGGAATGGAAGAATATACAATGAATTATGTAAATTGCTTTTGACAAAAGTTGTGTCATTCCTATAAATGCCGATAAATTATGTCGAACGCGAACGTAGGCTAGAGCAGTTCGCGAGGTTAAATAATTGGAAGAAACTCGATTAATAGTGGTTGCGGTTATGCTAAGTATTAGAATCCTAGCTTTGGCAAGGGTCGTAAGGAATAATAAAGGAGAGCTGCTATAATCGTGAACAATATACTGTAACAGGTTGCGCGAATATTGGAGAGATATTTTACGTTTTTATTTTTTTTACCGCGGTGAAAAACTTTGCCATTTGCGATCCAAGTCGAAACGTCGAATAAAAAGGTCTTTATTCAAAGGCGCTATTTAGTGCAAAAGCCCTTCTGAAGATCATTTTAGTCGATACCATATACTGAACTATGCACAAGTTATTGACTCAAGTACGCGTTAAAATCGCTCCGTAGCTGTTTTACGTCGCACAAATTTCTGTTCTGTAACATAAACAGGTTTGCGCATCCGCTACTTTTTATCTAAGCCGACCGTGCTACAGATACATTTTCACTGCAATCAAGTAAAACACGTGTCGAAATTTTCTAAAGGAAAATAAACAAAAAGTAGACATGTGCGTGGACAATGAACTCCGACCAATAACCATGTGCTTCTCGTGTGTAGCGTTCACCGTAGGTAGTCACATGTCCAAGCCCAAACTGCTTATAGTGTCTTTGTGCATTTGTGGCGAACAAATAAAAGAAAAATCAAATCAAAAAACCCGGATGCGCCGGTCAATGGCCTGAGACGCCCGATTTCATCGAAATTAAAAACGCAATACCATAAAATTTTCACCAGTACATGGAATAGATTGCTTTTTGTATGAGCCCCGTCTAGGTCAGAATCGATCGGCAGCTCTTAGTTCGGCGTTTTTTCTTGCAGGCTTGCAACGGCTTTGCTAGTTGCTCACTCAGCATGGAATGGAGGCTTAGGTTACTAAGTTAAAAAGTAGTTCCATAGAAATTTTCATCTCCGAGGATTGACCTTGAAGTACTTAGTGGTAAAGTGTTAGCCAATTCAGAACTCTTCAATTTGACAGTGCGCCAGATCCTTAGTATGCTAATGGCATAGCTGTTAAGTAAGCTAATTCTTGAGATGAATGCGATTTCGACGGGACACTTGCCTAGAGCGAGAGAAACCAGGTTTTATCTGTTAAGCACGGTAGGGTACCAACGGTGACCAACCGAAAAATGCATGTTTTGTAGGTAACGGGAAGACACTTCGATATTCGGTCGGAGTGTGACGGCGGAGTTTTGTCGAGTCAAATGTACAATGACAACACAAGGACTAGCCCGTAACGTCATTGTACACTAATCTTTTTCGTCTAATAGTATTCACCACGTCGTCTATGACGTAACCAAGTGAAAATGAAGAGTAACGCCTTGACTAAGCAGCGCATAGTTTATAACATATCCTATCATACATTTTGACACATGTTAAAATCGGTACAAAAAATGACGTGGAAAACTGGCAAAAGTCAGTTTTTATAGCAGCCAAATAGATAAATTACAAAAAATTAAAAAAAGTCGCAAAAAGTTACTGACAAGAAGGTGTTTCGTATTTTATATGTTTCAGATTCAGGTATATGCTTACTTTTTTTTTTTAATTTAATTTGAACTATTATATTAGCTTCCCTATGTCAAGTAGTCTGTTCAACATCGATCTTATTGTTAAGCAAAATCATTGTTAAAGAGAACCTATACGCACCGCAGCGGTCTCTGTATGGTCCTTTCATCAGCGAGGTAACTTCCAATGCGTCGTGTTCTCAGCACATATAGGCAACGCAGAATAACCACTGAACGGGCCTAATGTTAAAATGTAATATAATATCAATATTCTAATGAGGGGTAAACATCGATTGAGGCTCTGGTTGAATGTTCTGCTAGGCAACAGACTGTGAACTAGGAGCCTGTATATAGATCATTTCGTGGAGTTAGAACTAAAATGACACGTCACCCGTGTGTTCCTTAAGCAGTGCCCGAATTTACTTATAAACAAGATTCAGATAGACAGATACGTCTTCCTTTTTGCCGAGACTCCGTTTTAGCTAATGCTATGCGACACTGTGCCCGAAGTTCTCTCTGAGGTTTCGCCCATTACCTCATCTCAGACCTGCTCATGAAAAAAACTATCGTAAATATATGTTATTAAATCCTAGTTTTTTGTGCGACCCATACCATAAAATGAGAAATTTTATCCATTTAGTATGGAAACAAAAGTTCATATCATGCTTTGCTGTAAATTAGAGCTGAAAATCGTTATACAGGGAAGTTGTATACGCACACAATTGCATCCTCATGGTTTCATCTAACGCTACATCTCAGATCAGTCAGGCGGAGAGAAACCGGCAAAATCACACACACATACACACACACACCAGCATTTGACTAGCACATACATTATGCGATAACACTCAACCCAACCGACTAACGAAATGGGTAGATTTGCCGAGCGATAACGAAGCACGGGATTGCGGTTCATTTATAGTTATTTGGATGTTTTGTGGACAGTTTCTTTTCTAACTAAAACACGCAGACGCAATGCCCACCACATACACGTGGACAAATACCGAAAAGCGAATTGCGGTACTCGAGACTTGTATTCTTGAACTGGACAGGGATGAACGCGAATGCCTACGACTACGGGTGGAGTTGCTTTTGGCGCAAATCGATGTAGCTCTTGGTAACCAATACAAACATGTGAAGCCAATGAAAGACGGAGATGACCTGCTGAGCGCGTTGGACGATGCAATGTCGGCGACGAAATATTTCAAACGATGGTTTCGCGAGTATACGCGCTCAGATGGAAGACTGCATCTCGAAAAGTATATCTATAAGGGAATTGGGGTGGCTCAACGAGAGAGCAAAGCAGTTCGCAAGATTTTATCAAAGATGATGGACCTATTACCTAAGTGGCTAAACGTCGACATCAGCGGGTGCTATTGTGCCCAGCCACATCTATTGCTTGATCTCGATAAAGGCTATCGAATGGCCATGATACAAGGTACGTGATGTTTCTTTGTGGCTGCTGATAAATAGTACGCAAGTATCACCTTTCTAAAGTAGTGATCTCCATTCCCTGGCTCGTTTGCCTTTCGTATACCTGGAGAGAAAATGTACTGTTGCTTTACGCTTACAGGTAACGACTGCAATAACGATCACCTCGGTGACAGGTTCGACAAAGGTGTACGCCGACCTTGAGCCCGAGGACGTGCGCGAAAGTAGTCAGGTAATCCTGCAGGTCCCGATAGACCCGTCTTGTCCAATGCATGTGACGGTTTATATTCGCGAACGTGCCACTGGCTTGCGAGCTTTGTTCCGGCGGAAATATCGAAAAGTGTTTTATGATGAATCCTTCGATCCGATAACATTACTTGGTTTCGAGGGGACTCTGTATGGTAAAGGTGACATTGAATTGCCAGTTACGGTGCGATTGTGGCCGACGTCCGATTGCGAAACGCTTTATCAACAACTGTGCGTAGGCAGCGCATCACGACGTGTCACATCTTCGATGTTGTTGTGAGTTGTAAGAACAGGTTGACATAAAAAACGAGAGTCATAACTGCATTGTACGTTGATATTAAAGCTGTCGTTTGCCAGAGGTTCCCTTCTTGGAAAGACTTTTCAGTGCTAGTGAAGTTGTTTGTTTGATGGATTTTATTGACTAGTTAAAACAACTGGCTGGGAGGACTTCTAATGAGGTGTTTGTCGTACATAAAAGCTTGATTAAGCCCATAGTTTTAAAGAAAAAAACAGCCCAGCGTGATCTGATGAGACATGGCATGCCTCGCACGGCAACCGACGCAGTTAGTAAACCCAGAGGCAAGTCTCTTCGTAAATACAGACAATTTTCAAAAACGGTTTGTCTCTGTATTTTTATTATGTATAATACACACACACACACACACACTTAATCGTATTTCTTGTTTGGTCGAATATTAGGAGAGGACTGAGGAGACTAGTACGTTCTTTTTTACCGTTCTGCAGTTTTTGTCGCAGTTTCGATGCTTGTACAGGCGCATCACCATACCATCACTGGCATAATCAATTCAGATAGTCAAGCTAACGATCCAGACTCTAGTTTATCAATAAGTATAGACCGTTTTGGAAGTTAGTGAACGTTACTCATGACTATATTATGAATTAACGTATAAACTTTTCTGCCACATTTCTGATTTCGATTAGCATGCTATTAGGACGCACCACTTACTGAGCCTAAACGGTACTGGTAGTAACGGTGATAAGTGATTAGCCGTTGGGAATTATGGACAAACATGACAGGCGCGCATGATGAAGTTAATTTCGAATACGTACGATACTATAATATCCAGCTATACTTGGCTTTGCACTGCTCAGCAAAACTTCATTAGGAGCTATGGTAGACAAAAAAAAAGGACAACGTAATAGTAGATATCAACTAAGGATCATTATTGTTCCATATAGACCTATAATGATTTCGTATGAAGTTGTTTCTACTATAAAAAATAGGGCGGTATTTCGAAATGGTGGTTCGTCTGTCGTTTGTCCTCGCGATCGTCTACTTAGCTAGCTTAACATGAAATAACTAGTGAAGCATGGTCTTCTCTTTAACAGGAATCTAACTAAAAAAAGGAAAAAGGATTCCTTCCGTGGCATTTTTGGCACAAAGTTACTATTCACCCTCAGGTTTTCTCATTGTGAGTCTATATAGGTTCATCATGTGCGTATTTTTATTGATTTTTGAAAATCGCTCTATTTTTGGTTATGAAATGGTATTTTGGGCTGACACGTTGGTGTCCTATTGGCTGTTGATAACCTTCACAGGAGGCTTCCATAGTTATAAACTCTTTCAGGTTTCATAAAACAGACTTATGATATGGTACATCTATATATATATTGTCATAAGCAGAAATTTAACGGAACCAAATTTAACGGATATACCATGTTACAGCTACATGAACTTATTGGGATATATGTGACTATATGTGTGTGTGTCTCATTTCTAAATAAAATTGTTTGTATAAAACAATGAAACGTGTTTGGCGACTGGGAAGATTAGATTGCCTTGGAAACCGACGGGAGAAAAATGGATCAGATATGGTTATGGCCGATGAGTTGTTTGTTGATGAATAGCTAATGCAATTCCCGTAACAAATTCGTCTGGCCGTACGCAAAATCTGAGGTATGATTCTCGAATATGTGAAAGATCATGTGCTATGTGCTATGGTAAAATGGTAAAGATAACTTGTTGTTGGGATGTGATATTTGTGTACAGCGATTGTAGTAAGTTTCGTCATTTCGTATGAACAAGAAAAAATACATTTTTAGAATTGTGACCAATGTATAGCTTCGTTGGGGAGAAGTGACAAATGAATTTGTGAGAGGCACGATTGTAAGAGAGTAGAATAAACGCGACAAGGACCTATTTCGTCAATGGAGACTGTCTCACAAAACAATAGACGATACAAGCTTAGCCAACGATAAAACCTTATAACTATTATCTGTTATATAAAATACGTAATCTAATGAAGCCTTATACTGAATGAAAGAATGTGACGAAGCGATTCGGTAAGGAAATCTTATCTTTATTTGTTTGCCCGTAGAGATTACTACTCTCTGTTAATCAATACTAATTACGCCGCCTAATTGATTTCTACGCCAATAGACATTTTCCTCAAAACAGAGCCTACTACCTGCCCATTGTGTGGGAAGCATGCAACATATGCTCCTACAGCAACGAGACTGCCGACCGTTACCTTGGCTTTCTCGTGCATTGCAACAAGAAGGGGTCAACTTTTAAAGCCCCTTTCATTTTGCTGCTTAAAGAAACCAGGTATTGCGTACCACTAATATTGTGATCTGTTTGCAGAAGGCGCGGCGCTGTTTTGTCGCCATCGTTCACTTTAGAAGGTAAGCACGTACTGATTTATTACACGCAGTAGAAAGAAGATGGCATCCGGAGCAGATCCCAACAAGGACAGATTAAGCCACATGGTCATGTGTCCACTCAAGTAGAATACAAAGTCCGAAAACTGAAACAGACGTAGTAATAATGAATCTGTACACATAGTAGAAGCAGCGGAGCGTAATGACCGCAGCTATCCGACTAAATCGTAATAGTCTCTTTCAAGTTTAACTTCGGGCCGTTTTGCTTACGTTTGCGATAGAGTAGTCGTTACCTGCATTATTAACTTTAAAGTTAAGGATCTGTGTCTGTTGTTCAGTAAAGGAAACATTAACTTAACTGTCACCTCCGATGTGTGGAAACTAAATACGGAAAGTCTTGCAGCTAACTGTTTTGTTATAGCCGTGAGCTGTATATAATACTAATTCTGTATAGGCAAACAGGCTGACTTAGACAAATCGGATATGTATATAATAGGCTAGAATTACCGTATTAATAGAGGAAGTTTGTTGCTTTAATTGGCATACCTTGATTTTCGCCAAATTCGTGATCTGCTTTACGTTCGTTGAAGCAAGATACACATTGATCTCGGCGTGGTCCGTACTAAAAACGTAAGGAAAATCTATTGAATAATCAGAGCTTAATGACAAGAGCTACCTGTGTCTCTGTCTTTGTTTTCAGGTGGCAATAAATATTATGGATAATTTTGACCAGGGTTCGGGTACTGGTGAGGGTGTAACTTATCCAAGTTACAGTGACGCTTGCAATTAACTTTACTTACCTAGGGACACCGTTTTCGGTTTCGAGATAGCCGATCTGGTGCATCAGGCCCCGGTATCGCTTGTCATTGCATCCTTGGGTACAGCGTTCTTGGCAGCGAACGAACCACTTATTCTGTATCATACGATCTATGCACTTCACTAGAAGCAAGCGACAAGAAATACGGCCTTGTGTGTTTGTAACATAATGTGTGTATTATATTATGTAAAGCTGTCAAAATGCGAGTGTGACTGTTAAAAAAGCCCAAATGGTTAAAAACAACTGATGGCTTTACAAACGACTCTGTGTCGTTTAATAGTGCACTAGTAGATGCTAACGCTATACTACATTAGCGACGTTAACTAAGCAGACACAGAAGAAAATCGAATGGCGATCACTAACAGTGAGTGACGTAGTCGCAGACGATTCCGAGCCTCCGATGTTTGACTGCGTACATTTTCGAAAAGCACCCACAATGCTTCATCCAGGTGGCGGCCACACATGCCTCACAACATTCTTCTTCTTGAATGATATGTCCTTCGTAGAGCGACGAATTGAGGCCCTCTTTTTCATAGTCGACGCAGCCCGACTCGTAAGGTTTTGCCAACGAGACGATGTCGTGCTGCAAGACCCCCACCACCCCAACAGTACAGTCATCCAAAATCTCTACTCAGGTGTCCAGAAGCAAAGTATGCTTTTAAAATACGCTAAAATAGCCGTCCTCAGAAAACAGACTCTTAAGATGTGAATCAAACGAGGTTTAACTAACAGTACTATATACTAACTATTAGTAGTGATACCTGAAAAACGGTGAGGTAGTATTTTCTTCCAGGCTCGAATCGGAACGAGTGAATAACGCCTGACGTGTATCGATTCTGTTCATGAACCAGAGCGGTCATCGTGGCACCGCCGCCATCTTTTGCTCCATAGCTGTGGACCCTGAAGCGAAGATCTGCGAAGGGCACACACCGACTAAGGCTAATATACTTGTAATCGACTAGAGCTTTCCAACTGTCGAAAAAACTAGGAGACTCGGTAAGTGGTAGTGTAATAAACTTAGAGATAGGAATGCGTTTCATATTACAGCTGGCCTGTAATGAAGGGTTGCACTTGGTGGGAGTCTTTGAGCGATCCTGTAATGTTTGCCTAAGACCGTAAACCTTCTCTCGTCTGTGCAGTGAAAACGTGTTTGGCTTGAGTAAATAAATCCTCCTGCTGTAGATCGCCACCCTTTATGAGTTTACTATAATAAAGCCTATGATCGATGAAGCGAGAATACGCTGTTGTATCAGACGAATTCGGACCTCTTCTGGCACTTACTATACTTGAATTGTTCCTTGCACCTCCAGAACGGGTGGTCCGGCAAAGAGGTCATGTCAAACGTATAACATGAGCCTGTTTTGACATATGTGAACGTGCGATTCCACAGCGTTACGCAGTCGAATGATTCGCACAGATCCGAACGCGATTCCATTGTGCATTCGGTGACAATTTCGTCCGCGGTGTAGGTAAAATTGATAATAAACTTCATGAGCAGGATGTCGTTGCCTACCATCGACTCCTCCGGACATAAAAATTTAAATAAGGCCTTCACGTTTGATTAGCTGTACCTTACCTAGAGTTTATCTATAAAGCAAAGAAAGACCAATGCACTATGGCAGCTTTTACTATCACTTATGCCATGCAAACAATCATACGTGTTGTGATAATCTAATAATAGTTGCAAAATTCATTATAATGGTACGATAACGAGATTGGCAGAGACAGGCGCTTGATGAGAAGCTTATTACTCATTCACTACTTACAAAATTCGGTTCCCTGTTCGTACAGTTCTGCCGAAGGTACGTCGAGCAAATGTCACTGTAGTTGATGCTTTTCCGGATCAGAATTAAAGGTTACAAGCAATGAGTAATCAGATATCAGTTCTAACTCCCTGTCTGTCTGGCTATCTGGTATCAGCCGAGCGTTCGTCAGTGCGCGTATAGATCTATAGGCAGATCTGTTTCACTACACAAGTAAAAGTCGATTAGGCCTTTCCCAGCAGCTTGTTGTATTGAACAAGCAACGCGACCCATTTAGTAAAATTTGATTTGCTGTTAAATTTTGCAACCCAAATGACCCACTTTAGTTACAGTCAATCAAGGGGCTATGATGTAATAAATTCTTTTTTCTAAAAACTTCAATATTGTGATTTAAATGCATATACTAAAAGCAGAGGTTACCCGTCAAGTAGACAAACGGTGGTTGCCGGATAAGCTGATCCCTTGATGTTCGCCTGCGAGTAGTACACGGTTGTAGGAAATCGCCGATACTCATACAGTTCCTTAATACACGACATTGAACACGCGATTATAGTTGAAATTAGCAGGCACTGCAGGAATCCAGAAATAGATGATGAAACAAAAGGTCCTTTAAGGCACGTATAACGAAGTAAGTTGAGCTACCATATTGTAACCGCACAGCGTATTGATTCACGAACAATTTCTCCATATCCTTACAATTTTCATTTTCGTAATGAAGGCACTTCCTAACTGCCACATACATGTGTTATTACTGTTACTAATGATTTCTCTAAAACAAACGGCCAAGCATTTAGTAAATCGCAGGGAGCGGATGAGTTATTTAGGGGGTGGATGGTGGCAATAAAAATAGCACTCGGATCTACCCAATCCGTTGAGTTGCTACCCCTGCTCAATCCAGGGGTTACGAACAGTGAGTTACGCAGGACGAAGCTTCCGTCTTAAGCGCTCCCGCTCGTACACCATCTGTTCAAGAAGGGTGAAGGCGCCGCTACGAGCTATACAAACGAGTTTTTTTCTGTTCGGATGCTACGTACGGAAGCTTGCCCCTTTTTTAGCCATTTCAAATGACTTACTTATCCTATTTGTCGATCGACGAGCTATAGAAGGTTCAGGGTGCCGTCCCTGAACCGAATGTTTCAAGTTTTATGTCCGCTACTGCCATTAGACATTGCTGTCAGACGGCTGGTTCCCAGAAGTAACATCTTATTTCGCATAACGTGCTGTTACTATCTTGCAATATTAACCAGTATCTGCTAACACGGTAGGCCTCTATGCATTAAGTAGCAAACGTAAAATATTGCGTGTCGCCCTGAAACTCTAGCAACGCTTCAATGGAGCGTCTAACAGCGATAGCGGACGTAAAATTGAGAGAAAAACATTTGGTAAACACATGTGTTTCATTTTATCACTTCATTTTAATGTAGTAGTAACCTAAATAAATGTCAACATTGCTACTTCGTTTGAATGTATAATACCAACTGGGTAACGTCTATTATTAATTGTATAAGTAATAGTGATTTTTACGTATATGTGAAAAACCGTAATCGTGAACACGTTAAAGAATATTCCAACCGCTAAGGGCTATTGTAACTGACCGCCATGAATGATCTGTGCACGACAAGGTACCGCATAACGGCCTGAACGCGAAATATTCGATAGACTATAACAAGTATATAATTGGCACACTCTGCTCCCACTTTGTAGAATGAAAGCCCCATCCAGAAGCCAACGTAACCGCCGATAATGCCAAGAATCTGGGTTGACTGAAATTGCATCAAAATTTTATTAAGTAGCCTATTTTTATACGAGAACGTAAACAGGAACTCATTTAGCATAATAGTAATGAGCGTTTAAATCCATATTTAAGTGTTTTGTTTAGATATGAGGCTCGGTATGATATGAAAAGTACGCTAGAAGCATTCCTTCTCCTCGTAAATTATGCATTCACCTAAGGTAAGCTCAGATACTAACCGAGAGTAGCGGTACGAAATGAAGAACATCTACCTGACGGGACGTGACGATAACCTTGATGTTGACGTATTTTAGGCTAAAAATTGGCAGCAGGCAAAGTTATGGATTCAATTTAGATTATCAATTGGTATTGACAATATTACCTGTTCTATGAGACGGGTCACCGAAAATATGCCTTTCTGCAGGTTGGGCTACAATTTAATAGGAAACGACTTCGAAAGTAGGGATCGGACTTTTCTGCCTAAGCTCCAACGGCTTGGGGGTGCTGCCTTTAATCCTCTGCAAATGCTCTAATTCCACTAAGCCAAACTCGGATGATATCGCCGCTCGCATAGCGGACTGACCCAAACTTTGAGGGGAATGTATTCATGGGGGAATTAATTAATTAATCCATTTTGTGAGGGGGCGTAGCTCTACAGACGCAGACGAAATTTTTAGAAATTTTGTCGTTTTAGCAACAACTTTTAGCATCTGTACAGGCTGTGAGCAGACATGAACATTAATTCGGCACATAAAAACAGTAGCAATCGACGTCATTTTAGACTTTTTTTTTTTAACCAAAGCCATCGCTTCTGCTTTGACTAGAATTCAATTACTCAATAGCGCTACTTATCTGTCTAACATTCAGTATCATCCCATCAAATTTTGCATTTTGCATCAATGAAACTTTTCTACTTAAAGGACTTACTCATCAATAGTGCAATACTAGGGAACTTGTAACTAAAAAGAAAAAACAGTTCTTGAAAAGATTCGATGTGTATCATACAACTTACTCATTGTCTTCGGAACTAACTTGTCTCCAAATGGATTGAGTGGCTTTGTAGGTATCTTCGCGGCAAGCTGCGGTGCATTCTCGAGGGCAGATTCGCGAATACGTTTCTCGTGCGTGGGCTACAGCGTCCGTTTTGTTACCGTATTAAGTAAGCCATATAATATAAAAGGCTCAAATTAATAATAAACAGAAATTGACGTAAAAAACGAGACTAGATACGGATACGAGGCTGCTGTGTGTGTGACCTGTTTTTTTTACGACAGAGGATCGTTAACGTGGCCGCTTTAGGCGCAAAAACGAAAGGACAGCAACCTTGTCAGGATATATCGATTGTCACTACATGACGAAATTTGCGCACAAAAAACTGATCGGCTGTCCCGCATTGGGCGAAGCAGGACAATAATGCCAAACAATAGTAAAAAGGAATCGAACCAATCGGCTAGTCGATCGGATTTTCTATATATATATATGGTCATGCATTTGAATAAATTTAGCAGAAAGGAGACAGTTAACATTCATATAATTAGAAAGTGGGTTATAATGACTATTATCATTCATTATAAAATCAGTCTGAGTTACCCTGAACACATGTAATAGTCTGATTGCGGTCGCAGACACGTCCGCCGATTTTGTTACGATAGACGTAATTGGACATAATACAGTTACAAACGCGCCGGACCACACGCAACTTGCAGTCTTCATTACACATCTGCTTAACAGAGACAGCGTCAAATAACGATTAACGTGTATTTGTAGCGCATGAACACTTTCAATCAAAAGTTCAGACTGTTGTTTTTCTATTCCGTTTCAAAACTACAGCTAGATAGTGTGGCCTTAAAATGAACCCTAGAAATCGATACTTCTGAGTTGCTTGGGACTGCAATACTTTTTGTTAATAAAACCATAATAAAAGAACAAAAAAAAACCAACAACCAAAATAAAACCACTTACATCTCGGCTCCACTTAACGAAGTAACCATCATCAAACACCTTTATATCGCTGTAGTTTCGGCAGTTTGTGTCGTACGGCGGTGGTAACGTCTGGGTTCCTTTGGGCCATTGTTGCAATGAAAATCATCGTTATAAACGAAAATGGGCCACGTTGCTCAATCCCGCATTTATCCCATTTACAGCCATTGTACAACGATTACGAAATAAATACTGAGCCACTGATAATCGAAATGCTCAGCCGGTTACTGTCACTACAAGGTGAGCTACTATTTCATAGAGGAAACAAGAAACTTGGTGGGCTTGAATAGCAGTGGAATTACACAAGTGAGTATGTAGCGTTTTTTTTCCAAGGAACGGTTGAATCCTCGACTGACAATGGCCATGCGTGAAATCGCTATAAAAAAAATACTAAATTCACCGCTTCAGTTCGAAAGGTTTTTCGTTGTCACACAGGTTTCGGTACCTTCCTGTATAACCCCGAACACGTAATCTCCTGAAGGTCGTAGAACTATTGCGTGCCTTTGACCAGCCGTATTGGTATCAACGTGATGAAACCCCAATGTAAGCTCGTACGGTGAGGTCTGAATATGCTCGTCATCTGGCCATGAAACCATCATATTCATTTCTGGAACAGTTCGATTCAAACGCGCTCAGATAGGTTAGCTCTTACCTGTTTTCTGATCTTTCACTTCGGCCTGACTCGAAAATGAAGGTGACTGAAAAGGTGAGGTACTACGCTATTGACTATACATTCTACGAAGTTCAATTGTATTCCTAACGATGCAAAGCGATGAATGTCTGAAAAGCCGTCAAATTCACCTTCACAGTAAACGAAGGTGCGCAGACGAACTACTACAAGATGAAGTATTTGTTTTTGTCGCGAATGTACTAGGTTGACACTTACCGAAAGCAATAATATTCTGATATACAGCTTCCATTTTATCATCTGTCCTCCAGTTCATTGTATAGCACATGTGGATCGGAAGAATTGAGTATGATACTCTCGTAATACTGGTAACAGGGCAACAAAGCATGGCCAAGCCAATAAATAATACATATTAGAAAGGACCTGCTGAGTTGTCCTATATCTTTCCTCTGTAAATGCGCGCGGTGTTTAACGCACAACCAGTTTATTCGCATGCTAAAAACAAGCCGTATCAGTTGTGGTAATTTTGACCAAATATGGGCGAGCAAAAATGGTGTCTAAAAAGCGAAACCCTGAGATGTTATTTACATAGCAACCCTGTGTAAAATTAGTTGTGGGGTTGGGCACAGCAGATAGGCGATCCGTGTTTGGATCAAAGCAAAGATGTGCAATAGCCTTTGATTCAAAAATTCGTATTCTTTGTTTTCTCATTACTGCCGAACAGTTGTACTCCAAGGTAGTCTCCCTCAGGCGGTCCTTGTAGAACACTGCAGAAAGATTAACAACTTACTTCGTGTTTAGATAGAACTCGAAGTAGTATTGGGCCGGGTTAACAAAGCCAATTTGAAGGATGTTCATAGGATCAAGTGCAAATTCAGTAAGATTGGCCTGGGTCATCACTATCCGACTGACCGCAGCGAGCTGAAAAACATGAAAAATTTCTCTTTATTTGCTTGGTTGCACCAGTTAAAGCTGTAAAAACACAAAATCTAATGTTTATTAATTATCCGCGAATTAGTTTCGAGGCTGAACCGAATGCGCAATGAGTGATAAATGGGAAGTTCATGGTATCGTTAGTTGCCATCGTTAACTTCACGGTGGTAGAATTCGCAAACAACAACACTATATACTACTAGTATAAAAGTTAAGTGTGAAGATACGTTTGTCTCAAAATGTATAATATCTCGGTTTTTTTTTTATCTTCAAGTTCACTCACGTCAATGCCATTGCTGTTATCGCACGCTTCTTTAAAACGTTCACAGAATTTCGTCCTGTTAATCCTATAAAAAAGAGAAAGAGTGTACACAACCAAAATGAGTATAAAAACCGCGATTTCTTAACTCATTGGGTGATTTAGATATAGTTCTTAAAATGCAATAAATTACGCGTGCCTTACGCGTCAGTAGGTGCTCGCGACTAGCGGCGGTGACTAGTTACCAATTGGTTATACAGAATGAAAGCCCTGGGTAGATCAGCGTTCCTTCGCCCTCGGTGCGCGCATCCACTGTGCTCGGGTACTTCCAATAGTCCATCATCACCTGACAAAATTTATAATCGTCATACATATACCCATCCACACAGATGAACAGCGACTATCTTTTCATTCGCGTACATTTCTATCAAAGATGACGAGATTCTATCAAAGACGCTGTCTGGCTGTTGATGGAAATATTTTGATCTTCAGTAAGAACAATACAGCGTTAGAATCAGCATTTCCGGAAGTTTGAAATCATCAGTTTTAAACGTCAAAGCGCAATGTGAAAACCGGACTTAACTTACCTGGATACCTTGATAGACGAAAGCAGCTACGGAGAGAAAAAATATGGCGACCCGCAAGACGCTGAACTCATCCAGTCTGGCATGAAAGATAATAGGCATGCTCCAGTTACGATATGTTCATAAAAGGCACTAGGTCGGCAATATATTCTTCATATAATTTTACTATTTGTAGAAATAAGCATCCACAGGATATTTTATAAAGCAACTAACTTCTTTTTAGTGTACTACGGAATACGTGTGCTACAAATGCCTAAATGTTATAATAAAATTTTATACTGTGAAATAAAATTGAAAAATAACTATGTTACGGTTTTTTTTTACGGTCACCATCACTGTCGAATAATAGTCGCAGGTGTGCGTCACACGTAAATAGCGAAAACCAACATAATGTCACATTGAAAAACTTACGCATTAACAACTCCCCGTAGAATACCCATCGGTGTTTGTGAAAGAAAGGCAGGAACGACAATCGTGTTGCTCCACAATTTGTTCTATCTAATGAAGGAATGTCCTCCATGCATTGCTACGACATGCGGGTACGCCATAACCTACCGTTGGTGGTCTGTATGTACCGAAATGTACGTATCGATGTATTGCACGATGGAGATATATATATATATATACAAAAACATCTACAGATGGATGATGTTTGCACGCATATTACCAGCAGTATTCCATACATTGTTTTGCCTCTTTTTTCGGGCCAATTTACAATTCCAACAGTCCATTAGGCGTCTGTCACTACTACCGCCGAACCATTATAACGCCTTCGATTTCTCTGCGTCAAGCGCTATTAACAAGCGTAGCAGCCCATCCATAAATTGCGTGTACGCAAATGTATATGTGTACCTTACTCCATTATCTTGACGTGTGCTCGTTTTCCCGCTTGACGTTATGCAAAACCAACCTTCGAGTGATTTAATACGAGGTGATACGAGCAGCGATGTTACGTCTAATTCCAGCATTGCAAGAACGTAGATGGTCAAAGAGACCGCATTAGACGAAAGTATTTCATGTTTCAATAGAGCGTTACGGTTACGACATTCTCAACAAATCTTATCTTGATTACTAATGCAATGTTTAAAAAGCCCCTTTTTCTAAACGCGTACAGTTTCCTAATAAACTTTTTCCATCTTATATATATACGCCTATAAAATAAATATGTATGTAGGTATACCCTTAAAAATAGAGCTTGCGAGCTCGTTTCAGAATGACTCCATTACACAGTCATGCGTACGTGTTATGTATGCAAATAGGGTAGGATCGGCTGGTGCTGTATGAGCAAACTGTCTGATAATTAATCTGAAAGCAAAGGCAAAAAATTATCTAAAATTTTATTCCATCGTTTAAATTTATCAGGTACTACTTCTTATAGACATGGGCCGATGTCTTTCAAACGGTTTACGAATCACTACGGCCTGGTACCCCGCCGGTAGACAATCCACAGTTTACTAATTTTTCCTTAGATTTTCCATACAGCTCCGTTGACACTGAGGAGGAAATAAATGCGGATTCAGCGAGTAATTCCTGGTAAAGCGTTTCACAATCAGGTGTCGGCCATAGTCGGACCGCGATTGGCATCTCGATATCGCCTTTGCCGAGAAGGCTCCCTTCAAAGCCTAGCAAGGCTACAGGATCAAACGATTCATCGAAAAACACCTTACGATCCTTCGGCATAAACAACCTTCGAAAACCGCCGCGCTGATCGAGTCGAATATAGACCGTTGCCTGCATCGGACTTGACGGGTCGAGCGGCACCTGAAGCACTGTCTTGTTGCATTCTCGTACGTCCTCAGCATCAAACTCCATGAACACCTTCTTGGTCCCTGCAGTTGATGACAGTTGATGGTAGGTTGTTACCTGTCGAAGTAGTAAATGCAAAAATATTCGCCTTCCAAGTATAAAAAGGGCCGTACTTATGGACTAACATTAACTGTTAACTGTTAAAATCGAATACGCTGTACGTACCTTGCAGAATAGATACGCGGTAGCCGTCATAGAGTTCCTGCAGGACCTGTGGTTTAGCGCAAAAACAACCCCCGACATCAAAGTTCACCCATCGGGGTAGAAAAATCATAATTCTAGACAGTATCTTTCGCACAGTCTTACTTTCCTTCTGTTCAACGCCCACGCCGTGGCTAAGGTAACGTTCGAGAGTAAATTTGTCCTGCGTGCGCATAATTTCACGAAACCAATTCTTGAACCTTACCGCTGCAGACATGGCCTCGTCCAATCGATTTAATAGATCAGTTCCATTTGTGAAGGTCATTAGATGCTTGTACTGAGCAGAAAGCACAGAATCTATCTGTATTAAAAGATACTCCACTCTTAGAGAAAGGTATATACTGTCTTGGAAGTTCAACCGCGAAACAGTCTTTCCCAATCTGTTAAGCATTGCTGAACTTCGAACCATTTTTACTTCACGAGGATCGTTACTGCACCCAATATCTGAATAAAGGAGTCGCTCAATTGAAGGTTTGTAGATTTTTCCTCCTAACACGCGGCAAATCGATAGACGATTTGAGAAGTTCGTCGTTTACACGTGTTGGCAGTTGCCGTCATATGGCCCATAATGGAGAGATAAAACAAGGCAGACCTACCGGATGCTAACGTTATGGCCAACGATTGAAATCGATTTCTTCAAGCACAGTTCACGGACGGCCATCATTTTTTCGTTGAATATGCCACAGTTATCGATATCAGAGTTGCTTGCGTCCGCGAGCAATTGTGGTCGCTATCGTGGCCACGGCAATAGGCCGAATTAATCCAGCCAGTCGATGAGTCATCACTAATCAACTGTACTTTTATTAAATATACACAGTCTTCGGACGAAGCTTTTTTATTTTCAAATGGTCACTGTTCGTGATTTGATCTTCATTTGTGGTTATCAACGTCGAATGTTTGTGTACTACGATAGTTTCATGATCGTCATCATATCGCGCTAGTCTTCACAGTTCATTGGAGAAGCTGCCGGCTCGTTCAGACGTAGACATTGTGGGTTCGCGGTCCCTATTATGACCGCGTATGGAAAATTATCATCTAGTGTTTTTTTCGGCTATGATTTACCTGCTCATGCGTATCGTAAACGAAATTAATTTACGCAATAAAAAACACGAGCCGTTGTACGAAACCACCACTCTTCCAAATATGAACTCTTATCCGTACAATTTTATTGCGATTCATACATTTTACTATTATGAATTACGCTAGTAAAACTGTCGTTTATATATTTTATGTGCATCGAAGGTGCTGCAATATGCTTTACCTAAAAACTACGAGTGTTTCCGTTTATCCTCTGTCAGTTAGCCGTTGATGGGGTCGCTTTTGCGAACAACATTTGGTGAAACTGATCTTCCATTGAAGGTTCTGGCCAAAGTCGGACATTTACAGCGACTTCCAAGCTTTCGTAGCACATTAATCCACCCACATGACCAAGCAAATTAATCGGGTCGAGTCTGTCCCTTGAAGCTACTATATAGGGATGGCCTGGAGTATTATACGCCCAAATGTACAGACCCAAAGGAAGATGCGGCCTGAGTTGAAATTGGACGATGTTGTAAGGCAAAAATGCCTCAGGAGATCCCCCTTTTGTCGAGCAGAGTTTACCTGGACACAGATTGAAAAAAACACATCGAGTTTCATTCACCTTTACGCACCTGCCGAATCTAAACTTAAGCCAGTTACTTTTTACAAACCACTCGCCCAGCAACGAACAGGTAAAGCTAGTCACGGTGTCCACTAGAACTTTTAGCTGCGCACGTTAAACAAGAACTATGCGTTGAAAATAGTAATTAATTTAAATTTGCGACCGAGCATCTCCGAAGGCACTTACGCCAACTTGGGACTTCTGTTGGCTGGAAGAACACAGTTACTTTCTATCGCATCGTTATCCAGTTTGTTATGGTTGACGTAAACTTCTGATCTACTATCGGATAATGATTGTATTTACTGGGCTTGTCAAACTGCGGCTATAGAATACCGGCCTCGAATTATCATGCTGTATAAATAGTGATAATAAGGTGACATAGTAATAGTACACTAGGTCCATATATATATATATAACATCGCATCCAGGAAGTCTTTGAAGCTCAAAATGTAAAATTTCTAAGGTCGTCAGTGAAATGGCGATCGTGCAATGCTGGAACATGGACACTATCTGTGTGGTGCGCAGCGTCCCTACCATGAGCTACTATAACTTTGAAGCTCTTTGCAGCCTGGTGATGATTACACGACTGAACTCTGCAGCAGTGTCGAAACTCGATGGTTAATTGATTTGGTAATATTTGCATCGTTTCATCGAGAAATTGTTTCAATTCATGTGGGATGTCAGTGTTATGGGATGACACTGCCAGGTCAAGGTATTTCGTAATGTTCCAATCTTGGTTTTCCGGCCGAAAATTGGCAATTAACCATTTCCTGAATTTCACTAGTGTTTTACTCATATCGTCGACTGTTGTCAGTAGCGACCTGTAAAGAGTTTCATTATCTTCACTCCAGTGGAGTCTTAGTTGTTTACGTTGTTGCAATAATTGTTTGTTCATTTTAGATAAGATCATTTCCAATCTAAGAAGCGCGTACTCTTTGTCTCGTGGCTTAAGCTGTTTAGCGAACCCCTCAACTCGGGCAAATTTTGGCGCCAACATCGCGTCAAGGGCATCCAACACCAAATTTCTTTGCCAATTTTGTGAAGTCAGTACAGTGTTAGGAACATTATACGGAGCCATTTTGTCAACCTAATTAATCGTGCACGTGAACAAAGCTACTCTGTGCAGAGCGTCGATCCAATGCGCGTCGTTATTGTCTCCCATTCACGGGCTCATTTCTCTTTCTTTTGGACTTTTCGCCTTCAGATCCCATCATCATCATCATCATCAGACGGAGGCGCTAAGGTCGGTCGGGAACCGGAACAAGCCACCCTCAAGCGAGTCACAACTGGAAGGTTCACCTGCTATTCAAAACGCAGACCAACGTCGGCCCATCGTAGCGTCATTTATTGATGACGAGCGGGACCTGCGACGTACCGAACGAAGCTTACTCTCATCGGGTTCGTCTCGGACAACGACAGCTATTCAAATGCGTTTACACCGCATTGTACACTGCACTCATATGCAGGTAGCGTAACAAGGCGGGTCTCATTATCACAGTTTATTACGACGACTATTGTTTTTGTTAATCTGAACAAAAACGGCCGTTCGATTGTATAACTTTTTTGTAATATGGCTACGGTATTACTACGATAGCCCAAATAACATACACACTTGCAGCTCTCCGCAATTCACACAATGCTATGATGTTCAAATCCATATGAAACTTGATGAAATGATTAACCCAACAAGTGTGGGCTTTTTTTTGTGCTACCTCGATGCAACTGACATGTCGTGCTGCGTAACTTTTCGGCGTGGTAACTGTTCTCAATGATGTCTCATGTGAAGCCCCATCAAAATATAACATGCTTGCCGAGTCTACTGTTAACCTTTCCAGTAGACGCATACCTACCGAGTCACTCGTTTCGCCATTATTACTAGCTCCCGTTGCGCCCACTGACTCGAGCACTGGAAGCCAGTAGCAAACCTACTGTTAACCCTCATATTCGCCTCACAACCCCCATAACTCCGTCATATCGCTGCAATTTGCTACTAATGATATCTTAAAGGAGTAACGTGAAGTACTACCGCCACTGCTGCTCGTTGCTACCAAGTGCACTTCAGCTTTCTCTCGTGGTGCTGTTTAAGTGCCCTCTTCAAACAACACGCCGCTACAACCTGGCCGGTTGTCCCGATGAACGAAGGCTTTGGTTTAGGATTCGAGGGGCCAACCCGCAGCATCCGATGGCAGCAGTGCAAGCGAGTGGTTGAAGAAAGCTGTGAAGAGGAAAGTATCCATGACGGGCATTAAAGTACCGTCGTTAATGGGGCATTATATTTTATATAGCTTCCACTACATCTTTTGCCTTTAACGTCTTGTTGTAAAGCCGCCGTCAGAGAGGAACGGAGCCGGCAGCGCGTCGGGAAATAGGACGATGTATATACATAATAGTCGCGTATCATTGAACAACATCGCTTTTGTCTTAATTAACAACGCCCTTGTTCGCTTAACGAACAGAACGAATCAGCAAGAGCCATCTTCCGTTTCGTAGGTCGATGAAAATTAATCAGTGGCCTATTACATAGCTTCAATGCGTAGCCTAATTGCACTAAATTAATGATAGGTAAATCAAGTACGTTAGGCTCGCCTTTCAGGCAATGCTGCATCGGCAGGCAAGCCAATACTGCAACACGTTCCAATTCAACGAAACGTGCGCACGCAGCTTTACCACCGCTATAGCTATAAAGTCCTAATACATGATCATCTCCAGCGCGATCTCTATACCGACATAAAGAGAATTTCTAATCCAAAAAACACTAATGGTAATATCAACGCTCGAGTGTCCATATGTGGCAACAGAATAGGTGTCAAGTACGAACAACAGGCGAGCTAAATTGACACGCAATCATGCCTATGACTATAGTTTTTATATGAGTAAAATTAATTAACAACAAAAGTAAGATATAACGATTTTTACAATCGCTATGAGGTTTTTAAGTATGGCAATTGTTCTCATTGCCCCATTAGTATCTCTGTAACCGAACTCCTTGAAGTCCGAAGTAACCGATAATACGACGTGAATAAGTGTGTTAGCACTAAGGGACAATCATAGTGGTACAATATTAGATCATAGTTTGTACGCTGCCTGAAAAACAAAGCTTAGGCAAAGCTCGCTTAAACGGGGTACAGTAGAGAAGCAACGAAGTTTTATATTATTGCATTGATAGCTACCGGCTAGCTTTTTGTGAACGTAAGCTGGCACAAGTGAAGTAAGACTATAGGAGCACATAGTAACGCACGCGAAGATCTCACATGAGCCCTTATAGAGTCCTACCTATTAGGTACACGTCAGACAGATTGTTGAGCCATTGCAACGAATTAATACAGAATATATTGGAAAATTTCCATGCATGGCTTGTATACAGACAGGAAATGTGGAACTTCGTGATTACACAGCTTTATCCTGTGAAAAAAAACCGCCTTATATTTTTATAGCTGAATACTTGTTTGATCACACAAAAGAAATATATCTCTCATTATCTACCCTGCTTCTATAATTCAACAGTTAGGATACGATCTGTAATGATTTTGCAGTCTGAAGAAAACGATTTGTTGTACAAAATCAAACGAGAAAAACTATGTTATTAATGCTAAAAAAAAACATGACGCCCATTTGTCACGATTTAGGAGGATTTTTCTTCAGTTCATAAATCTGACTAGTGGTTCTCTTATCCGAAATTTCACGTTAGGAGATGACCAGGGGTCAGAGTTCGCGGAAAAGATACGACGATATGAGTTCAATTAGATCGTAAGCTTCGCGTCATTTTCACAGAATGGCCGCTGACCCAGCTCATTATAGTACTATAGTTAAGAGGCCACAAAAAAAGAGATTTGACCAAACTGTATTCAAATTCACCAATAACACAATATGGATTAGCATACCACAACTCAACATCAGAAGAGTGTTACGCTGATCACATCAAAAAGCTAGTATTTTTGTCGAGTAATTTTTACAAGACTGCTTTTCAAATCTGGGCAATTAACAAATGACCCCCAAGTATTCTTCTCTCTGTACCCTTTGGTAATATGCATATAACGCAAGCATTTTTCTAGTCTCCTGTATTGAGCAGTAATACTCAGTAAATTTGCTTTCTTACGAATGGTCTACTAATAGGCTTTTGTTCAAAACAACAGTGGATGCGCGTCAATCGTAGGTACTTCTGCGAAGTCTAAAATTTGTCCTCAGATGGACGGCGTTTTAGTATCCAACGCAGAGTAGGTAGACGCAGTCGGCCGACACTTCTAAATGATCCGTTCTATATTCAGTCGCACTAGCGTAGCATTGAACATTGCCGGGCACTCAAATTGCCAGGACAGACAAGAGTGTGCCCTGCCTGTGGCCCATCGTGGGCACAAGGCTGATGCAGGGGCCACAGGTGAACGTAACTGGGCATTACCTCCATTAGCTACCTTCTCAGCTCTTACTAACGGCGTTAGACCGACGCCATAGCATCACTTCTTCTTATTTCATTTGCACTTTTTTCTTTCCTGGTGCAGTAGCGGAAGAAAGCCTCGTTCATGATTTACCTTCGTGCGAGTACCATATATCACGGAAGACCGAGTTTGTCTCTAGAGCCCGGATTACCAGTGTAACCAATACGGCCGATACTCCAGAGTTTCGCCGTGTTTGTCGCTACACACAACTTCCGTCTGTTTTTCCTTATGCTGCATGCCTCGTTATGCTAAACTCGGTTGTTCTTATTATCCGTCGTGGTTTTACTGGAGTTGTTTTGGACGAAAGAGTTAGCCTCTTAGTAGGAGATTTGTTCAGGGTTGCGTTATCGCCAGATTCGCAAACGCCCTAGCTGCCACTGCGACAATGGAAGCGAGATGGATCTCTAAACCGACCCATTTTTGCCGTCAGCAACTTCTGCACAGCAATTCGGTGGCCCGATTCTATCGAATAAAGGGAACTAGCACTGATAACAGCGCTTAGAGAAGAGTCTTCTCTCCTCTTTTTCTTTTTTCCTGCTTTCTCCTTATATACACCCAGGCAAGCAGATTTCTAATACCTCCCCCTTCTCAGCCCCTCTGCATCGGGTCAAAATGCAGCGCTGCTCAGCCTCGGCCAGTGATACGGTCTGCATATAACATTATCGTCTACCGTGAATCGACCCCGTACTCGCTGCCCGTGACGCAGATGCCCATTGCCTCGGCCGTTGCTATCTGACGGCAGACTACGAGTCGCGGTTGTGCGACCGTGATTTACGCAACGACGCCTCATCTCATACTTTTCCTTTCCGTCTCTTTTGCAAGAACGGCGACGGCAGCAATCTGCGGCATACTGCATCGGCTGATTAGCGTTGCACCATCGTTTTTTGAGCTGTCTTGCCATAGACTTCTACGAGCGAATCGAGCTCAAAGAGTTGGCATGCGCGTACCGAAAAATGCCCGAGACTAGTGTAAGATGGTACCTATCCTCGTAGTGTGCGTGGTCGCCGACTGCTTTGCTTGCGCATGTGAGAGCCGGCTGGGGGGTAGCGGCTGCGAAGCTGAGGTGGGAAAAATGAACTCGCGGTTATATTGCGCTCACAAAAAAAGAAAAGTGGAAGTAAATCGAGAAATAGTGGAATTTTGAGGAGCTAAGCGAAAAACTCAAGCAAGTATTGGGCGGTGACGACGATAAAACATGCAGGCTACAGAAGGCGCATTTGGAACAGGCCATCTTTGCAGGTTGAGAGTAATGCTTAGGCGAACACGAGTGACGAAAAGAAGCGGAATTTTGATTTATGCCCATTGTCCTACTTTTTGGACTGTAAAGGACGCGGTACACCTCTCGCCACATCCCCATAACGATGTAGCGGCACCAATGTGTTTATCTAATCAATTTAGAAATACGTAAGGAAATTTAGGTTCGAAAGCGGACGTAGACACACTTCGTTTCGTGCTCGAAGAGGATAGCTGCTGAGACGATGCCTAACATCAGTACGGTATGTAAAATTCTGAAGCTTATCAGTCCTTTGACCGATTGACTCTAGTTAAGGGCTGGACAAGCCGAC
Source organism: Varroa jacobsoni (assembly GCF_002532875.2). Lineage (NCBI taxonomy): Eukaryota > Metazoa > Arthropoda > Arachnida > Mesostigmata > Varroidae > Varroa > Varroa jacobsoni. The sequence goes on from NW_019213693.1 coordinate 126,489, forward strand.
ACAATATGAGGAGAAAAGGAACAGATAAAGAACAGAACGTCAAAGGGTACGCTGAAGGCGTGGTGAAGTGATAACAGCAGAACAAATAATTAACCCCAGTAATACAAAGCTCTATTCTGGGATACAACATTAATATGAATGGAAAATATTGTCTGTCAATATAGTGTGAAAGATGCAAATTAATCATAATAGTGTCTGTATATGACCACAACCGTAAACGTACGTTGAATACATATATATATATGTAGGTCGGTTAGTGGTGCCTATAAGAAAGATGTACGACGGCAGGAAGAAGTGAGCAAAGGTTCTCATCAGTGTGGATTGATATCTAGCTTTTATATTGCTCGCAGCTAACTTCGCAGGTAGATGCTTGCATGCTCGTCTTCCTGTTGAGCACTGGCAAAAGTCCGCCTGATATCCGGTCAGTTAGACAAAGACGAAACGAAATCTGCGCGATGTAGAATAAACTATAAAGACTAGAAGGTACGTCGTTGCCTATGCCGGCCTGACCAGTTGCCTGGTATTCCAAGTCCTGTGAGCGAAGCTGGATTTTAAGGCGGCCAAAAGTTGGCGGCACGTTTAGAATCATTGCTTGCTTCAGTTAAAGCTATACGGATGAAACGGAAAGAAGCAAATAGGAGATACATTCATCTGGAAACTTCTGTTGCAGAACCGCACATAAACGCTCATCGCATAGGTCGCTTGCTTGTTTGCTCCCATGCATTTCTTCTTTCTCCCATTCTTTTTCTTCGCCTCCTCCTGTCTTTCACCCTGTTCGCCGTGCGTGGGAGGCCGCAATTCTCTTTTCTGCCGGAACTCCAGCTGCTGACATTCGGCTCCACACAACCGGCTGTTGCATTCTTTTGTAGCCGGTCGCTGGTCTAGTCTGAGATATTGTGGTGTATCCGAGTCAGTTTAACTGAGACAAGGATATCAAGACGCTATAAGGAGATAGCAAAAGAAAACGCCATGGTCCATATGGTATCGTTGTATACTATAGTTGGGAAGTTAAAAGGGAAGTATGGCTTCCGGGTGGTAGCACGGCAGGTTGCTTCGACCTACCGAGCTACGGCTTGGCCTGACTGTGTTTAGTTCCGACTTTGGTTGAGGACGATCCTCGAAACAGAGAGAGAGCGAAAAGGAATGATGCAGATGTAAAAAGAATACAGCTAGATAGAAGAGTTCCCGACGGCCGCGGCGATTTGAATATCAAAGGCGGCAGTCTTTTATACGAAGTCAGGCCAAACTTTTGGAAGGCTAGTAAGAAGGCCAAAAGCTAGCTATCGGCATGGCCACAGAAGTAGCGATGAGCACCAACTCGTGGGCGCACCAGGCAGCGAAATGCATCGGTCAAAGTGAGGTGCAAAGCGATTTATCCTCACACATGAGCCTCTGGGAGCCAAGGTCAGTAAGGCTGGTTGTGAGCTTGGAGCTTGCTAGTACTACGGTTGCTACTGATGCTAATTCGTTAACGTTACTTGGTTGTAACGAAGAGCTCATTCTACTCCTATGACAAAACAGAGAGGAGAGGGCATTTAGCAAGAGACTACTTCTGCTATACCTGAGAACGTACACTGTATTTCGTTGCCATAGAATAGCAAAGAATATGGGAGTTTTGGTGGAAGCAAAATAAAACTAGTAAGCCAATGATAACTTTCCCAAGAGGCGTGCGCTCGATAGGAGGATGCTAGTTGCACAAGACTTTCGGAGAAAAGCAAGGTTTGCCAATACAACCGCGTCTTAACCGGATGGGCTTAATGATTACCCACTGGCATGCCTTGTTGCCCTGGCTATAGACATACGTTATGTATAGCACGTTCGTTGCGTAGCCCATCTATGCTAGCTGATATATATATAATCTGACAAATTAGATTTCCAAATTTTACATTGATATAAGACAAGCTAGCTCGCAGCTGCCATTCTTTAACTAGCGATTATATGGCGTAGGTAGTCTTTTTTGAGAAACAACAAGATCGTCGTCTCAAGAACAGTTGCTTCATTCTATTCAATTAGGGTATTATTCTTTTAGAGAAACCAAGAATTTCTAGCTACGTTAAACTGTAAATTTTTCATAAAGTATTATCAATCTGTAATAATATTAGCGAAAAAAAAATAGGTCGGATGTATCTTGTGGTCAGGACTGAGACGGCTTTTATTGGGCCTACTTGATTTTCCTTTTCATAGAAAAGAACATCAAACGTTGGTCGACGCAGCTTCATTTGCAGGATACGAGATGGCAATGGCCTTGTATCTGAAATATCTAATTGCGATATCGGTATAAAACAATTCATTTGTCCAGTGTTGAAGCATGTCAGGTACCATTGAGAATAAGGCAGGGTAGGAAAAGAGGCGGGAAGCGGGCAAAAAAAAAACGAAGAGATTCACTAAAATCAACCATAATTGATTATCTACTTAGCATTGTGCATTTTTTTTTTTATCTACTCAGCTCTCGCTAGTGTATTTGTTTGACAATGCTACCTGATTACTAAAGGATTTGGCGACTAACTCAATTTAAAGTGGATTTCTCCACAGTCTCTGTGTTTCGAGTTTTACGTTTGATATCGCCGTGAGACATCCTGTCAGACAGAAGGCTGGTTCCCTACTATCACAAAACGACGTGTGTCTGTGTCCGGGTTCGAACCTGGATCTAGAATCTACCAGTATGAAAGCAGACATCTGAAGCGATTGTAGAACGTACAACTTACTAAAAATCGCAGTTACAATTTATTTTTCAATTATCAGATTAGGAGCAACGCAGATAATAGTAGAACTAATGTGAAAATATGCCATAGGCGTGTATAACAACCTTCAAAGTAAGCTCTATATATTTCGAAATTATCACCTTACAATGTATTGGCCACAGGTTGCCCCGGATAATAAATATACTTATAACTGGACAAAAACTCAAAGTGTGTTTCTGTTCACTGCGTTTCCAATTAGCAACTGCTAAACAACTGAGCCGTCATAACGGAATTATTTTTTTATGCTTTCATTGAATAATGCTACATTTTAAGACATTAGCTTAAATAAAACACTGACCTATTTCCCAAAATATCCTGGTCGCGTTATTTCATAGAGACCCTGTTCTAATTACCGATTGCATTAATCCTAACCAGGAGGGATAATACAATACCAGCGTTATCGGTGCTAGACGTGCAGACGCTGGTTAGGAGGGCCGCTATACGCGTACATATCATAGAAATCTGATCGAAAACTGTTAATACGTTACGGATATTCTCTAGCCCTTTTTTGGATCGTTATTGTTTTAAAGGACTGATTTGGCGCACCTGGTCATTGCTTTCCCGTCGGATTGAATAGGGCAAAAAACCCACAAAGCAAGTTAAAAAATGGTAAAAGCGAACGGAGATCGACCATTTGTGGAATTAGTAAGAAGCAAATTCACGAAATGGTATACGCACGCATTAAAGCGGTTATAATATCGTCGCTTACCCGGCTTTTTGTTCTTGGACAGACTAAATTCGTCTTCGAAGATGATTTAAGCTATCAGTAGATAACCGATGTTTGTTTTGTACGCTGAAGCTTATCTATTTTCGGCCCTGTCGGGTTACGAAAACTTTGTTTCTCGATCGTTTATTCATTAGATACATATCTAGTGGATTTAACATTCCACTATATCTCAGTACTGCAACACTGCATTAGAACCTGGGGGCTTTCCTTATAGTGGTCACGGCAATATATGCCTACATTCATCGTTGTGTTAGCATTATCAGATAGCAGTTGTTCCAATACTGTTTAGTTTGGAGCTCCCTTATACTGATTGGCTTAATGAAAATGAGTTACTAAGATCTCATTAGCTATCGTCACATGAACTTCTCCCTTCGTGTGTGATCTGCCTCATTGTTTTTTGTTATCACTGACGCTTAATCTCTCCCTCTGGTCCGCAGTCTTGCTCTTTTATTACTCGTTGTTCCACCGAGAATTACTATTCCCCTAGTCCCGAGGAAGACGGTATTATTTTGCACTTACTACACGCGTTTCTAGGCTTACGGCAGAGCTTTCGTCGAGCCCTCACCATTGCCTTCATCCTGTTCACCCGAATCTCCCAAAGCCCCTAGCTATCACTTTCCTGCACACTCTTTCCTAGCCTGCTGAACTCTCTTACTTTTTCGGATTTTCTTCACTATCTGCCTCGTGTGTGGCCCATACTGAAGAAGCATATTCGCCAATGCCATTCCATTGGCAGAATTAGGGGCCGTTTGACTAAAGGTCTCCCTCATTTGACGCAAAAACAGGGAAATCTAGTGAAGAGTCGGCCTCTCTGCCTTAGTGGGCCTTTACGCCCATTGTTCAGTCGTTTTCTCTGGGGGCTAGGCATCTCGCCTTTCCAGGGCCGCCGCGCCATGCAGGCCTCGGGTTCCACTCGTTCCGACTTTTCAAGCGGTAGCCCACGTTCAGTCGTTCGGTTCCATTCTCGCTAGCGGTCGGTCGCTTTCTCTCATGTCGGCCGTTTTCCTCGCTCGATGGCTCGTTCTTCACTATTGTTTTTTTCTTTACCGTATTCTCAAGCGTCGTCACTCTCTCTGTTCTCTCGTCGCGTGTTAGTCCTGTTTCTAAAGGCAGAGCTACCCGTCGTTCGTATTCGACCGAACCGCCGGCGGCGACCAATAGCACCGAGTGACGTAGTCTCGGCTTGCGCCAAGTGGCCGTAGCAGTTGCGCTGCTTCTACATAGCGCGCCAGGATGAAGGGGGCTCTAGGCGAGCGTCGTAAGACAAAAGGTCTGTTATCATCAAGTTTTCCCTCTCTCTCTCTCTCTCTCTTCTCTCTCTCTCTCTCTTTCTTTTATACGTCCTGTACTTCTATTCTCCACCTGTCTGGCTTCATTCTATGCCTGCTATAAGGCCTCTATTCGAGGTTTGGCCATGTTGTGCACACCGGTGGTTCCGCCAGTTTCTTCAGGCTTTCCGCACGTTTTGTTTCTTCCCACCGATTGAGACTGGGAAAAGGCGCGTTGAACAGCATCGAGAATAGCCAAAGCGAAAGTAGCGGAGGAGATGAACGCACTGACAATGCTGTTACGAGGGGATGGAAGCCATGGAGGCTCTTCCTACTTTGGGCCACCACCGCACTTAGTCATAGACGCACTTCAAGCATATCTACTCGGCGACTGAAGTGGCACGTTCGTTAGAAGCCACGAAACTCTGTGCAGAGAAGGAACGACGGGAATACGAAGAAAGCTTCATTGCTTCCCGAGAAATCTTCTCTTTTCCTGCTGCATACAGGTATAAATAGCAATAGGCCGCCATAATGCAATAGAACTCATCCTATTTTGCTCGTACACTTGTTTACAGTGTACATGAGCATACTCGTACATGAACAGACCTCATCCGTCCACCCGTTCTCACGACAGAAGGCAGCATTCAACATAGATTATTATATAATGCATACTGCTCGCCGCCACAAGGCATTGCATTGAATACTCCGTTTTCTGGCAGCATGATAAAGAATCTGACAATAATGAATGGAACATGTATGTTAGCCCTCTTCTCAGACGGAGGAAAGGACATGAAGAGAAAAGGATAGCGGTGATCAGACAGGAGAACGAGCATGAACACTTGATCTGTCTGTTAAGAAGGGTGCCGTCTGAACAATTCAAGTGAAGCATTATTAGCACCTTGTCATTTTGGCCTGTTATTTCTATAAGCTGATTCATATGAAATGTTTCAAGTAAAACTTTCATCATCTTTATCTCACTTGGCTGAGCGCCGACATGAAATGAACGTGTCTATTTCAGGATTCGAACGAAGTGTCTGATACTGCTACTGAGCACTGAAAACTGAAATACGAAGGGGCAAACATTAATGATGCTATTGATGTAACCTTATTTTAGCCTAGGAAGCTGAATATCCTATAGATAGAAAAAAAAAAAAGCTAGAATCAAGCGGCGCTGATATCTGTACACATACGCAATGTGCTCTGGACCATGACATACATGAACACATTGTTCATGTATCGAAGGATAGCCAAGCACTGATTCCAGTCTTTGCTATTGCGGCTTCTGCCTTCACTATTTCCCTGCCACTGTTTCCTACATTATAACTATGAAATGAGCACACACATACACGCATACGTTGATTGTTCTCATCTTTTCCTAGTGCCTGCAGTGGACAGCAGGCATTGGTCCCTTGTCATCGTTCTACTCTTAGCGGCTTTGACAGTTGGGAGCGATCTTTCCAGTTATCGGGAGAGGTGGTAACGCAGTCACAAGGCGCACCGCGCAGCTGTAGCAGCAACTTCGAATGGCTCCGGACACTGAACGCTACACTCGCAGCCCAGAACTTGAAACCGGGTGGCGATGGAGGAGAAAACGTACGCTCGACTTGTCTCAGCCGGCTCGATAACACGGGACTGAATATTGGTGTGCCTAGCTACAAGACTGCGGGAAGCTGGGCCTATGAAGGGAATGCAGTCATTTTCGATATGGCGGCAATACGCCTTGAACGATACAGCTACTTTAGAGCTGCAGCTGCCATCGTATCTAGCGATCGGACCCAGCTAGACCTGATCGGAGCCCAAGCCGCCACCGGGTGGGCGCGACGGTCCGTGAAACTGTCAATCTTATTAAAATCCATCCAACAAAACCCGTCTGCCCTGAGACAAGCCCGCATCCACTCTTTCCGTCCCAAGGAAACCTAACGTGGGCCCAATTCTTGCAAACAGAGGGGAACTGTATATCATCTGCAATGGTGTAGTCAAGACATCGGCACCCATTGTTCTCCTGCGCCGGCAAGGAAAGCCCTAAAGAACCTTCAAAACATTCCTTCGATGAGAATGCCAGATGACATCGACAAAAAGTAGGGTATAATATTGTAGCAATGTAAAAAAAAAAAGATGAGATTAGCAGAGCGAAATTTAACTTAATTCTAATAGTGAATCTCGTGTAAAGCATTCGAATTCGTGCTAGGTAAACTCACCATATAGCCGGGCAAGAAGTCCAGTGCGGTTACAGGTTTCTCAGGCAATAGTTCATAGTTGATCATGTAAAAAACATCGTCGTGCAAAATCATCATCTAAAGATGCACGATACGTTCTTTGTGGAACATGACTTATGTGCTTATAATCGACTGCAGATGTCCAATACTCTGTACCTGGAAAATCTCCTTTAGTCTCACTTTTTGTGAAACATGATTTCAACAAATTACGTTTGTACCTTTTATAACCTCTAGAGTATCAAAGATTGACTTGTTGTTTACGATGCTCCTTTCAGGCAGCTGAGCTGCATAGTCAGCCAAACCTATCAGCGAACATGTTTGCGAATGATAGGCTCCTGCGTTTCATTCAATAGGCCCAAGAAGAATCATAACGGCCCATATTTATTCCGACATATTTATTCGATAAAAATTACCGGTTAATAATTAGTACAATAAAAGAGAAGAAATATAATTCAATTATTAGAGGTAAACATCGAATCGGGCATATACATATAAATTAAGCAATGACTCGTTGGTCTTCTTTAAACTGTTCGATGATATTTACACTTTCTTGGATAAGTGCTTGGTGAGATTTTCCAAATGAATATATACTCATTATGCTTTCAGGATACCGTCATGATCTACCTGCTGTCTATTTAAACTGATAATTTGCCAATGCAGTAGCAGCTTGAAAATGGGTTTATTTGACGAATTGGGCTCCTTGCCGTGGGTGACAGTGAAAAGTACATCGTCATGATAGGTAGCTGGTAGCAGGTTTTTGATAAATCTAAATAAATCCTCGTATTTTGAAACCTGGAGCAAAAGCTGTAAAGATACGAGTGACAAGAATCGCCGTTTTGACTTTCTGAACGATGGCGAACCATACTCTCTTCCTGGTTTTACCCTGTATAACGTGGTTCGCATCCCTAGTGCTGCTTGACAAAAAGAAAAAATCCTGAGAAGTCAGTAATAATAATAACGCAGCCACATTAATTGATTAGAACTGCCTAGCGTAACAGAAAAACGAATCTATCATTTCCAATCTCTGTCTAAAGAAGTTTAGTAATACATACAAAAAAAAGGTACAAGTTACAAGACAGTTAGTTCCTTTGCTGTTGAGAAGACTCTTTTAACAACGTTGACACACAAAATCATTGTACTAAGAAGATAACTATGGTTCTGCTGTAAAGACAGATCGAAGGTTCGATGTTTCCTAGATCATATGTAGTACTTCTGAGTTTTTTGCATGAACTTATTGAGTAATATAAAAATAAAATTATTGAATACGGTACTTATTTTATTACTTGATTTTTGGTCGCGTGACGGAAAGTTTGCTATACTCAAATCTATCTAACCCATTGATTTAAACAGGGTAGTGATAGAAAAACATGTATATATCGTAAACATTACCTATTAGGACAGAGAAAATTAGAGTTATGTTACGCCTGCTCTACCGTAAAATACTCTTATAATTATCAGATCGGACCCTTTCCCGCTTGGAACAAGATAGCGTAGACCGTCCTCATTTCTTCAAAGTCGGTTCTTCAAAGCTAAGGTATCTCGAGAAGGCACCATCATTTTGTCGAGGTCTAAGATCAATATTGAGTTTCCCTGCAATGACAAAGCGTTTTCACTCCCAAAGCATAATTGTATTGAACAAAAAATCAGTTTTTCTCTGAAAAGAATAATGTAAAAGAGAAGGCGGATTTATCTGCTTTTGGCGTTTCCCTTGCATGCTTCTGATGCTACATCGTTGCAACAGGCAACATGAAGCTAAAGAACCCAAACATGTCATAGAGCTATACAAAAGGAATCGAGCAGATAAAATCGTACGGAATCCATTGATTCGTAACGACATATTACACTGCGGGCATGTACACTGGACATATAGCGTCGTATGTCACTGCGAATTCAATCGACCATATTGTTTGTAAGGGCCCACTGATGCTAGCACGCTTTGCAAACAAATGTTTATCGCCTTCGCACGAAAACCCCTTAGACACAGCGATGGGTTTCCTTCTCGGGCCAAGATAATTCATAAACGAAGTTTCGTTTATTTGTTTATAGAAAAGCAAAGTGATAGGAGAATGCTGAATGGTAAGCAATGTTTTTCAAGCGAAAAAACCGACAGAGGCAGTGTTTAGAAGGCATTTGTCTATAGAATCAGGCACCTCTGAAGTCTATACAACGGCTTTTGTTTGATTTGACGGTGGTCGTGACAAAGCAGATATGCACTTCTACTAGTAATTTGGCTGAGATCTAAGGTAAGTTATTTGTTAATTTCATTGAACTTTAGTAAGAAAATTATTAATTAGCAGCTAGCTGGGCTCATTATTCATTTGAAAGTTTTATTTTGGGAAAAGCACAGCGTGATTAGAATATCCGGGAAGCAACACGGATTCAGGAAGGAGTGTTCAACCAAAACGGTAGGTAAAATTCTATTTTCCGACACTCTCAGGTAGCCCTCGGCGATATACGTACGGTAGGGCTTATAAGTTTCAATGCTACGAAGTTTCAACGAATTTAGTCTTAAGCATCTTCGTCGACGAGAGTTCTCGTTCACGTGCTTAACTTAATAGCAGCGCTGCTCATAGGGAATAGGGTTAAAATCGACGATAGAGTCTCGGAATTGCCAGACTACAGGTAAGGCCCAGAATAATAATTTGACCCCTTCCTTTTTGCAGGTTTGCTTGAGGTCTTCCAGACAAAATACAGGGGTCAAACATATGGTGACAGTTTTCCTCTATGGAGGCGATTTATTTGGTTGTGGGAGTGTTTGCCTCCATGTACAGCAAGCTTTAGCCGGGCTACATTTTACCGTCTCGAAATGGACACTGACCATCAACATAACCAAAATCGAAGCAATAAAGTTCAGACAGAGAGAGGAGCAGCTCGTAACGCACTGCATACCTCAAGCTGAACGCTGATATTGTTAATCGATTCACCTACTTCAGCTTGCTTGCCTCATATAACCGGTGAAGTTCCAACATATTACAAAAAGATGTAAAGGCGCGTTAACAGTTTCGCGCTTTTGAATTAGGCTTCATCGATTTTTCCGTTTGACTGCTTTGCAGCGTTTCAACTCCCAGTTGTCGCTTACAGGGTAAGCTTAAGGATCTAGCAGTAAAAAAAAATCGGCCGGTTAAACCCGACAAAGATTTTGTTTCTTAAAGGAGACTTCGTATTACACCACACACCCGTACCATGTTTACCTACTTCCTAGGGGCCATCCCACTGTTCGCAGGGGAAAACTTGCGCATTAGCAATTTGTGAATGTCATTACAATAGTAACTTCAAGCAACAATAAGATGCTCTAACACAAGTGAAGTTCAAATTACTATATGTACCTTTGTAAAGGCCAAAACTTCAAATGATTTATGATGAAAGGTTCAGGAAATCAGATAATACGTTTCTGGCTTATGGGAAGTCACTAGGTAACTAGGCATCGGGGACGGCTTATATTATGACTGTATTATCATTCTCTCTGTAGAAGCTTTTTCTTATTGTCTTATAGTTTTTAGAACTATTGTCACCTTGGAGAAGTCACGCAAAATAACGTGGGAACAGGGGGGGGGGGGCCACGACACTCTCTGAAGCAATGAAACCGCTTGCGTCTAGACTTATATAGACGATATATAGGGGCACTACGACGATATATATACGACGATCTATAAGGGGCCTTTCACTTACAATATCGCCCCTAATTTAACCAGCCTGAAATTTGTTCTATTTAAACCTTTTTTTGCTATGTACAGTTTGGCGCTTAACCCTCGTTATTCATGAACCTAGCATGAGAATGAGAGATACTGAAGTGGGTGCATCGTTTGACTCGTAGGGGATCTGGACCATAAATCCTGAAGGTTTAGCCCAAGTTTCATACAATTTATTGTATTTCAGCTTTTATCTAGTACCAAATAAAAGTGAAGCAAAGCAAATTTATCTTAAATAAATCAAAACTTTAATAAAGACGAGAAAAGTTAAGGACCAGCAGCAAAAGTTAGCTCATTTTGTTTTATTTGATTTTTGTTGGCGGCATGCAACAGAGTGGGTAATGATGGATCTTTCCATTCGAGCACGTATATCTTACGCCCTTTTATCCATTAGAAACTGGAACCATTATTGTTAAAGCGTGCGTTAATTTCGCAGTAACGCCACATCTCCAGCTAGCGGTAAGATATTCATCGTGGCATACTGACATTTACCTAAATGCGAGTGGCTTCCTGGGCTAATATTTTAGCTGCTTATAAATCGCAGATTTGAGCAGCGGTTCAAATGAGAGCTATGGATGGACAATGGTGGATCGTTGTCTTCTGTTAAGTGTTCAGATTCTGTAGCATTTGCTAAACCTCATCGTTGGGTGGCCGGCAGAGCAAGAATTGTTTGCCTTTTGTCGTAATAAGGGAGAGCCGCTTTAGCTGAGCTAGGGGAAAAAAGGAAACGAAATTATCCGTTTGAAGTCTGGCTGGCTTGTTTCGTCCAGTCTCGACACCACTAGCAATCTGGTGGCGTCTCAAAGTCGGATCTGAATTTGACCGGGTGCGACTGCAAAAAACGGGTAGCAACGGAAGAGCGTACGAGCAGACCGAGAAAGGGTAGAAAAGGGGGTCTAGAATAGGGGGCTAATAGGAAAGGAGGAGTTTTCGTCAGACACTGATGGTTTGGTCTGGTGACGAAGTCTGTGCTTCTGAGGGCTCAGGCCAAACAAAATCGTTCGGGGCCTAGACAGTTCCACCCCCTGAGTCCTCGAGTTGCCGCTTGTCAAAACGTTGCGTCTCTGTACTTACAGAGCGGCTGAAAGGGAAAAAATGCAGCTGTTAGCAGAGCTGTTACACGAAAACGCCTCTTTCCAGGACGAACGGACAAATAACCGACTTTGTACGCCGATATCCACAGGCAATCTTAAACATGCTTACTTATAACCTAAGCGCAGCTAAGTTCATCCATCGATAAAATACATTGATATAGAATTAAATAATCCAAATATTTGTATCTGAATAATTTAAATGCCGCTCCCTTAGTTACAACACAACCCTTTTTGAAGATTACAGTTGCCTTACGTAAATCTACTAAAAACAAGAGAACAACTACTAAAAACATTAACCTTTTGGAAGTTTCGTTTGTCATCTGCGCCCAAATCATAAGTCAAATCCGTATAAAATACTTCGTAAGTATATACTAAGTAATAAAATATTTCACTTGCTATATACAGGCATGCATGCTTGTATATATCATCTGCGTGCACTACAGAAACCTAACTGGACACATATCTCTTTAGCCCCAAACGAAAAACACAACAAAACAATCTACTTCGTCAAATGAACTTCTACTTCGCTTATTATAAACGTGTAGATGAAGAAAAGTAATACAATCATTATGTGATCTTCTCATATTCAGCATTATAGCATGTCTTGGTCGGAGGAACGAAAGATAATCTAGGATCCAGGGACAGCTGTGTGATATTCAGCCATCATCTCTGTTTCTCCTGCTATTGAACTTCTTTCAGCTACTTATATGTTAATTTGGCCTTATTGTTGTTTAGCCGGTTGATTCGATATGTTGTTGTTATTGCAGTTGTCGTTGTTGTTGTTACTCTCGTTATCGTTGCGGTATCAGCGGTCCGTACAGTATCACTGTTTCACTTTTCCGCTTTGTTCCTTCTGAGTGAGAAGAAATCTCGATACGGGCGGAGTCTTTTTGCCTTCGGGCAAGTCCCACTCTCATGGTCATGTGTCGGTCACCCTGTAGCGGACGAAGGAGGTAATAAAAAGGCGATCTGATTCAAAAATAGACTGTGTTCGTCGCGCTCTAGCACTTCTTTCTCACCGTTTTCGCGCATTTCTCCTTAAAAACGGCTTGCTGCGACAAGGCCCGCTTTCGGCAGTCTTTGCCCTGTTTCTCGCTCGTATCTCACCATCCGCAAGGCGATGGCGCTGGAACGGTAGCGGTGACGCCTGCGGAGACTCTTCTATCTCCAAACAAAAAGCAAGAGCAGATCGACAGGACGAAAAAAAGGGATAGAGCCTGGCACAGAACGTGGAGAGGAGCTGATGATAGCCCGAAACGTCGGTCAGAGATTCCCCTCTCTTTCTGCGGCGCAGCAGCCGAGGCCGAGCAAACTGCTCCAACAGAAAAGCGTAGGAGCAGGAGGGGAAACTCGTCGTTGCCATCATCCATCTTGTTGCTGTTGTCATCGTTGTGTTGTTGTTTGTTATTATTATTACTGTTGGGCCTTCGTGTTTGCCTTTGCTGGATCTCTTGAAGGCAGGGACAAGGTAGGCCCGCAGGCCAGCTTCGCTGAGCTAGGCCTTGCCGAGCTTTATCGTAGACTGCCAAGAGGAGGGGCGACTTGTGCAAGTAATGAATCGACGAAGGTGCACATGAACGGATCTTGCGGGGATGGAGGCGAAAGCGGCAAAGAAGAAACAATGAACTGGGTAATCTGAGGAAACAAACAGAACGGGGCGAGCGTATAAGTAGATAAAGGAATCGACGAGGCAGGTGGAATATCCGAAGACACTGACAAAGCAACGCATCGGTGAAACGGGTGTGAAGATGAAGGGGAAGCTAGAATTATTGTACGTATTCAATGAAGAACGACATAAATCGCAAATCAGTATCGAAATAAGGTCAAAACCGATGTTGTACAGGCAGCTCAGGTATCATCGCAAAAATTAGCAGAAATATATTTTCCGGTAAAACTGAAGAAAAGAAAATGACAACTTAATATAAAGAAAAGAACGTTTTTCCAACCAATCCGAGAACTTATATTACACACGCGTATTACGGTGCTATTTGATTCGTTAATACGTAAATATATCAACAGTAATGAATGAAACTTTATCGATTATTGAATAATACATTTTGATTATAAAACATGCATCTATTCAAATCATTTCAGCAGATGCAGTGTTCGTATGATCTTTATCTCTTACAGGACATTATAAGTTCTTCAACTCTTTTTCCCACAAACGTGTCTTCCAATGGTAACCTGTTGAAACGAGCAAAGGGGCTTAAAAAGGTAAAACCTTACTCCTCAAACGATATTCGTCAATAATTGACCCTTAAATTTAATAATTGTAGACAATCTTCGATCGTTCTTTGTTTTGAAACATAGTCTTCTCTAACTCACTAATACCGTATATACACAGGTAGTATTGAATGTAAATGAACACTAATATTTCTATGATATTATTACCTTAAGCCCTTACAGGATATTTCTCTCTAATTAGAGCAATGCGTTCTGTGCGAAAAAGTCTGCACTGCAGTAAAAAGACACAATTCAATGAAACCTGGTCCCCAGGGTAGTTGGTTACCTTGTTGATTCCTCGTGTAACTTTCTCGCACAACTGTCAGCGAAGCCACACGTAAAATAAGACATTTGGACGAAAGGTTCACGAGCTAATTAGTGCTTTTTTGCAGTCCATAGCACTGTTGAAAGCTCTTAAGAGAAATTTCAGCCTCTGGATAATTTCTACAGGTCATATAAATAAGGGCTGCGCTTCATTTCCTCTCGGTCGCCTCTTTGCTGTGTTATCTCTGTCTTGTACTACGGTTACTCTCATATATATATATATATATATATATATATATATATGTATATATAGATAATATAATATAAATATATTTAATCATTAATATAAATTCATTCAAAGGGCACTTTTTTTTGTGTATAAAAATTGTGCACGCAACATAAATATTGACAACGGTGTTGCCACCATTCACCCGCTAAGGTATAAAGGCGTAAGGTCCTACGTTTACGCTATCCTAATCATAGTATCCTGATTTCGTTGATCAATGCATTGTTCTCATGCTCAGTTATCGCTCATAGTAGGAGATGTTGAAAAAATCCTGGAAAATGGCGGCCATTTTTTTGCGAAATATCTGCATTTCTACTTACATATAGTATGTTGCCCGAAGGCAATATGTCAGTATGTAAAGTTAGCAATTTGTGCATTTATTTGCTTCGAAGTTTGACGTAGCCGTTCCCTCAGCGTGACGAAAGCGCTCCTGCTGTTATACACTGTTCCTACGCATTGTTTTACCGCTGCTGCTAGGCAATGTGTAACAGTTACAGTGGGAATTATACCATCAATTAGAAGTTATTGTACAGTAGCAATATCCGATAGCGCTCATCGCCGAAACCTGATTCAAATTTTTTAAACTGAATCCCTATTTCGAC
The DNA here is from genome assembly GCF_002532875.2 of Varroa jacobsoni. Classification (NCBI taxonomy): domain Eukaryota; kingdom Metazoa; phylum Arthropoda; class Arachnida; order Mesostigmata; family Varroidae; genus Varroa; species Varroa jacobsoni. The sequence goes on from NW_019213693.1 coordinate 141,599, forward strand.
TGCAAGTCATGTTGCCGCAAGCAACAGATGCTAATAAAGTGAAGTTTTTTTTAGTACGTCAAAGTTCGGCCCAGTCACCTTAAAATATCTTTGTGTAAATAATAGCTAGTTGTACCACCGTCACAAATAGTTAGCATGCGCCAGAGGATATATTTAAGGCAATGAAAAAGGTAGCTCACGAACTTCGCAGTGCCATTGGTAATCTTTGACCAAAGGCCCAAATCTTCGACAAAACATTTTTCAGCACAAAAAAGGATAATTGAACTCGGATAAACCTCAACATAGACCATCTATAGGCCTCTAACTCGCAGTGAGCTGGAGAGTACAGACTACGTTTCGACTCAGATCGTCCCTTGTGGAAATTGACGATACAAATTTCCTGCAAAGAACTTGTTATATAACAACTTAAACTGCACAAAGCTTTAACGATTCTAACAGTGTTCATGATGTTACCGGAATTTTCTTTTTTTTACATACGAACCAATGTCTAGACCCTGTGCGATGCAATAACCGTATGGATCCATCTAGCGTGATTCAGAAATGAACTGGTCCCAAGTAAAAGGCAGAAATTAGAAAATAGTTCCATCAATGGATAGCTTTGATGGGCATTTTCTCTATTAGTCGAAGAACTTGTTACTCAGATAGCACATCAAAAGCCCAGATTTAATAGCATTCAAACTGGGCTAAAAAACAAAATGTTTCACTGACAAATTTCACATACGTTTATACATATTTTTTAGTTTTGCGTTTCCGCTGTGCGGCATATATAGACTGGTAACGGTTGATGCCGCGGATATTAACTTCGACCAAAATTTCTGCGGGTCCCTAATGCCATCAAATGAAACGAACGTAATAAAGGCTCAAAAAATACGGTTGCCACGGACAGTAAGTTCAATTTTATGTCGCTGCGGTGGTCAATGTAACTTACACAGAATTAATACATTAGGATTAAAGTAGATTGCACGTGTTTACTACTATCCATAAAAAGAATTTTTCAAAGCCGTCTTCAATTAATCATCTCTGTACATTTTTCCTGCTTGTTAAATGTCACCGTTTACTCACGTTTCCAGGCCGCCTTACTGCATGTTTTTTCGATACAGGCACCACGGGTGGTAACATGATTAAGTAGGACCTAGTTGCGAAAACTCGTTGTAAAAATCGACATAATGATTTATGCGTGCGATCGTGCTGCACGTCGAGCATCGGTGGAACAGAACTGCGCAATAAAATCAATTGTCGCTGGATCGGCAGAATCGAAGGGAGCTAATGCTCGTTGCAGCATCCAGCCATTGCTTGGTCAATAAAAGCCGAAAGATGACGGAAGGCGAGGACAAGGGCGAGGTACGAACCCCAAGCTGCCATCCTACTGAGGAAGAACGAACAGCAGTAAGGGGCAAGAGGAGACGTGGGTAGTGGTGGTGGGGTGCAAATTTACAGCTCGGGAAGGCTTTTCCTACCAAGAAGGCGAATCTTCGGATCGCTACGGTCGGTAAAACCGGGCCTGGTGAGGACTGGCACGAGTTGACTGAGTTGCTGGTGAAAAGGGCTAAAGAGGGACGTCCGATCAAGAGACAGCAGGCCTTATTGTCAGTTGAAGCCGGCGGGAAGCTGACCCCGAACAGGCCTCCACCTACTGCGGCAGACTGGTGAACGTTCTCCAGTACACTTCACGCCGGCCTAGCGCGAGGTCCACGTAACGCCTACTGGTGGGGGGGGGGGGGAGGAGGATTAAAGAAAGGGGACTTCGGAAGTGGGAGAAACGTGCAGGACACATGCAGTGTGTAGTAACCATTTTTTTACCCGCTCTCTTTAGCGTGACCCCTCCACAGTGTATCATGAGTGTGAGGGCCAGGTTGGTAACGGCCGTGGCCTCATAGGCTTTTGTCCATGCACTTCGTACCGCGAGCATGGCACTGTGGATGGCGCTGTTCCCCCAGCTACAACCCAGCAAGCTACCGTACTGCCGATCCAATAAAAGTTTTACAGTCTTTCTGTTTTTTATTCGAAGCGACCTTAATTCCGCTACCGCCACGCACTAGCACGGATGGATTGTTGCCCGGGGAGAAACGGCTTCTACGTGGAAAAGCGTTTTGGCTGGAACGCGTGCGAGCAAGCAAGAAGCAAGCGGGTATGGATCGCTTCGTTTACAAGCGCATCGCAGCCGTCTTAAGCTGATGTCGTTCTCTAGTTAAGAAGATTGCGTGGAATATTTTTGTGACGCAGGCGGGACCGCAGTAGCTTCTCCTACCATAACAGTAAAGAAAAACATTATTCTAAGATGAGGAATAGAAAGCGACGGAAAACAAGCATAACAACAACGGTTTTGGGGGTCTTCTTCTAAAATGGACTTGGCGTTTAATCATTGAGAGTAAGAAATGCTTGTTCCGTCGATTTACCGATGCTTGAATGATTGCCCGCTAACTCCGGAGGTACAACAAGTTACTGTTGAAACACTTGTTTAGCTAATCGACCAACGTGCAGGTTAAAACAGCTTTTCAATTAGTTGTGTTCAGTGAATTCTTGCCTGTAAAAGTGAGCTGAATAAAGATAATGCGGGCCTTAGCACAGAGATTGACTATTAACGATTTGTATAAGCTGGATATTTGTTTAAGATCAGTAGCAGAACATAAACGTATAGTAAAACGTGTACCTTTTTTAAAGTCTTCAGTGGGTCATATATTTTATGAGAATGGACGTCGCATTGCAAATGTAACGACTAACAGAAGTTTTCCTGTATTAATTTTCCTTAGAAGCAGCTATTTTGAAAGAATCAATTAGACGTAACTATACATCCGCTGTAAATATGTCCCGGATTCCTGTAATCCTCCGTCGTTTAGCGATTTGAGGGCTACAAAAATATCGTCAGCAGCAAACAGGGGGTCAAAGTCTCGAAGCAGATCAAGTGAAATGGAAGGCGCTCAGAGAATTCGCGCGTTTCTCCGGGTATCCCTTCATTGGGTTGGCGGCCGCCGATAGAAAATCTGATCCGAAATTTCATGTCATTCTAATGCGTTCTCGTTGCTCGGGTGGGACAACGTCCCTTTGTTGTGCTGACGAGCTGCAAGAAGACACTTGATTGGCGAATAAGGCTTTTAAGCGTATCAAAATCCTCCTTTGACTTTCTTCTTTCACAGCAGCGAGAAACCAAAAACAAAGGTTGCACAGCTTATTAAATAAGGGACCAAGACTCAGGCCAGTTCCGGAAATAGGTTCCGCAACGTTGCGCGCAGCTAAATAACTTTTTAATCGCATTTAACATCTTGCCATTTTCTTCTTATATCGAAATTAACAGCACTATAACAAACATGTCGTAAATTAGTTGTGGGTCCTTTTGAGTCAAGCGCAATAGTTAGCGGTGGGTTTTTTTTACTATAGAAGAGCTTTATTTTTACTTTCCAGCAAGTTTGCAAGCATTTACGTTTCGTTATATATACATATATATACATATATATATATATACACACATACGTATTTTGCAATACCTCTTTGAGAGTTTCTATTTTTCATTTTGAAAATCGATTATCGTATATAAAAAGACTTCGGAAAATTGGTTTTCGAAAAGTTCGGTCCATTTACTGTTACAGGGAGCCTGGTGACTATTTTTAAGCCTCGCGAGCATCGTTGTCCTCTCGACCTGCCTACTGTGTTAGCACAAATAAAGACTCATGAAACAGATGGATTTCGTTATATGTTTTATTAAATTAGCACATATCCGCAGTTAATCCCGTGTCTTCTGTCTCTCGTAGGAACTGTCCGAAGTCCACTACCGTATTTTTTTGTCCTCCCATTCGATTAGCCATATGAGGTTAATGTATTTCTATGTAAGAAGTTGTGAACGATACAGATTCGTTTTCGATACTTGTTGATACGATTACTCATTGAATTGCAGCTGGCTTGGCACAACCGCGCACCGAGACCCGTGCGCTTTAACGGCGTCTTCGCCTGTTTTCGTTGTCTAAGGCTTCTATTTTCGATGTTTTTAAGCCATACGACATAGCCGTCTAAATAATTTACCTTTTTCTTTAGAAATTTATACTGCTCGATGCTGCTCAGCTGCTTATAGGCCAGGCTTATTTTTCGATGCAGTTATATCATATCAAGCCTCCCATATGATGTTTTTCATTTTTAACCTATATTTTTGGTGGTGTATTTACAAGAAGTGAGCTTGCAAGAGGTAAACTGGATTCTGTTTTTTGGTAGGTTTACCTGACAGACTGGACTGGAGGTGTTCAAATAGCTTGTGGCAGGTTCTGTTTTTTCCAAACGAACGAATGCACTTTGAATAATGCTATTGTGATTTCGTGGTACTGACGTATCATGTTCTTATCTTCCGTCTACCTGTGTACCTATACACAGTAAAGAACACCAAATAAGTATTATTATATATTTGTCCTGTTTTGTCAAAATGAGGGCGCTCCGATGACTAAAGATGGACACACTTACATATAGATGAAACTACATACTAGTACGTCAAACAGCAGAGAACACCCCACAAAGGTGCCGTGGCTTTCGACACAAACAAGCAATTTTACCATTGTCAACAGGCAAATAATCGTCTATTAACAGTCGTCAAAAGTCTTGTATGTTTTATATTGATCTGCTTGACAAGCTGCTGTTCATTGTATCGTTTGAGACGTACTCTATCCGAATCAGTCTGATTCGGACGCACTCCATCATGAAGGCCCATAAACGACTGACATGAAATACGTATATACCATTAGCAGCGATATAATGTAATCTTCTTAGCTATAATGCGTACCCATAGGTGAGCATATAATTATGGAGATGGCTCATAGCGCGACACATTTGGTGCAAGGACGGAATAGGGCAGTGGCCAAAAGGAGAACCGGGAAAAAAGGACATGCAACCGAGCGGCTTCCGGGACAATTGTATATTACAGCACACATGGTTTGGCATGATGAGTATAGCGCCACTTTACCATTAGACACCTACATACATCTTTGTATAGGTAGATAGAAATTTTCTAGGTTTGAAATATACTTGTATACCTAGATAATAACAATAATAGCATTTGTGCCAGTATTTGTTCCGTGTGCTACTGTGGCTTTCCTTGGCGGGTAGATGCGGGACGGGGCTTATTGGGTGCTGAAGCCACTACTACGTTAGAAGACTTCTTAAGAGGAAGAGGACGAAAAGCTTTCTGGAAGATGATGGTTGTGCTCAAGTGCATGCGAGATGATGGGTCCGGCTTTTATACACAGCGGAAACTTGGTTGTTAATCTCCGGCCAACATCGTATCACAGGCTTTATGTGTATGTGTTTACTTTTATCTGTGCCTGATGGTGCCCGATAAATTTCCATAATGATCATTCAATTTTACGTTCTGCTTGTTTTCTTTTCGCATTCTTCTATCCATCGTCTCTTCGTAGAACACGCTTCCATTTTACTGTAGGGACTTTTCTCGGACATAGGGTTTTGTTAGTGGGTCTCTGACAGCTGGTAGCAACTATAGGTGAATGTACGTATTTAGTGTAACTGTTTCCAGAGCGCATTTATGCTGATACGTATAAACTGATGACTTCCAGTTAAATTCGGTCGATTATATTTTGTCAATCGTAAATACAAAACTTGCTTTTACGGATAGTTCCCGAAGTATTTAAGGCTAAGTATTCGCCACCGCATCAACATGTTTCAAGGGCGTTCTGCCCTCGCGCCCAGCTAATTATCAGGAATCAGTCTATGATAACCTCTGTGATTTTGCCGCAAATTAGAGATATTGTTGATGAATGAATATGATGTTAAGTTTTATCGTTTTCCTTTGAGAGAATACACTGGCCAATAAGCTAGCCAAAGTACGATAGTCTACCTAGAGATGCATCACCTTCGTGGTGATCCTCTGAGTAGCGTCGTATGGTTTTTCCTTGTTCTGAAACAATCATTTTGGCCAGTGCTGCCGCCGCCGCCGCCGCCGCCGCCGCCGCCGCTGCTGATGGAAGACGTGCATCAAAGCAGATACTCGTTCATACGATTCATTTGCAAATGTACGTTTCTGTACGGGTCTCACAGAGTTTACAGGTTACATAGCAACACCAGTGAAACTGACAATCGCACCGCTCCGTTATTCGCTTTACCTGAAATCAACGCACGACAAGTTCGTCTGAGATAGCTATCCGATAGGAGACAATGAGTCAGAAGAGGCAAAGCTTTTAAGAACCAGTTATAGTTGGAATACAGGCTTCACAGGATATACACAGGAATACGACAGCTAGACCGCTTAATTTCGCGTGGAATAGCGCAATTGGTCGACCATGTATAACATAAAATTATGCTTTTCAGCGGGAGACTGTGGAGAAGCGTACAGAAACATCGTAGAATGTAAGATTGTTATGCGAGGATTCGAAATTAATGTGACGCCAATGCCAAATGCTAATCTTGTCCTTGAGTAAAGAGTTTTCAACATGGAAATGTATTTATCCCAGATTTTACATATAGGTTTATATGTTTAGGCCGTAGCACAGCTTATAAAAACCTCGCTATTAGGAAAATTTTAAAAATATCGGCTTCACATTGTCGTGTTTCGATCGCACGGAGCAAAACTAGTACCAGCGCTCTTTAAGGCTTCCAAACGGAGTGCTATGGTTATATACAAATAGATATTTTTGAACAGTTACATACTATTCTATAGAATTAATTTATTATATATCTTAGTAGTTTACAGTCCTAATTGTACGTCGAATAGGGAATGGAATAATATTAATAAGCGGATTGGTCAGCCGTAACAATGTCGACGATCGAGGGAGCGAAGATTTGACGAAGCTCCTTGAAACCCTTTGACTGGCAGAATTTTCACGCTTAGAGTCGTGATCGGAACCAATAAAGTGTTAATTTAGTTTTTTCGCTAAATCAACTCACTCTTAACTTTATATAACCTTTTTTTTTTTTGGATAAACTGTCGGTGCTCCACTGCCCACCATATACTTCGATTCGGTTAAAAAGAATATAATAAATTATATAGGTCTAAACAAGTGTCAAAGAAAGAATACAGACACGGTGTGTAGATCACATTTGATACGCATAGGTGATGAGGCTTTCCCTAATTTGCCTCACAAGCTGTGATAGAAAAAAAAAAGAAAAACATTAATTTTGCAATTATGACGATGTTTAAAAAGCGCTAACAAGGATTCCGTATATGGTACAAGAACTATGAGCGGAGCTTACAATCTTTCTAGCGCCTCGCCCACAGCAGAGATGCTCGCAGCTGTCTGGTCCATTTGAGTATTTGTTACAGACTCTACCCGATGTTCCCAGGATCTTCTTGCGTGCGTTTCGTTCGCAAAAATCGGGCGAATCATGAATGTGAACGAGGGAGTCGCGGGAGACTGGAACCCGTCGCTTACCACGCTTACGACGCTTCAAAGCTTCAGCAGTTATCTGTAATAAATTTAATAATAACGATAATGTAGAAGTATTTGCCACTTGGCTGTGTTTATTTGTAAGCGGTAATTAATAAGTGGCTTTATATCACATTCGGAACATTTATTGCTATTAACTGTTATATATAATATGAAGGTTACTATTTTTAAATAAGTTCATCAAAGGCTTTCATGCCATCGGGCCGTCAGCACCTCTCAGTACATATTTCTAACTCTACTATGTAGCCCCCTGCTAGAGGGCCGCCTTAACCCTGGTATATTAAATCAATGTTCGGTACGTGATTGGCTGAAGTAGTTTTTTTAACGTTGATTCGAATTGTTGAAATTCTAATAGGGGAATGATGACGTGTTGGACGATTTCTCCGACCTGAGTGGTCCCAACTGACAGTAGGAAAAAATTTGTAGTTATAAAGGCTAGCACACACCCTGAAAAAGTAAATGCTCTCTTTATATGGCATAGTGTAAAAAGCTCAACAAATGCAATTAATAGGAGTAATGTATTTTGGTCCAATTTGCTAAAATTAAATTACTAATGCAAATCATTCAACTGTTGTATGCACATAAAACCCCTTTTCTAGCTCTCACACCAGCCAAACATAGGGTCTGGTTGGTACGAGACCCTTTTGACAGATTTTTATCAACACTATTGATAGTACTGGGCTTTAAAGAAAATGCATAGTTTCACCTATTGCGCCAGATGACGATGCGACACCGTACCGCGCCTGATTTAGGGACCCATCTTATGAAAGAGGAATGATTTTATTTTTCCTAATTTTTTAACATGGTCATTTACTTCACGCTAGTCACGCAATACACCTATTCTTCAATCAGAAACGTCTAGATAAACACTATAAAAAATCCAACAGGCAAAGAAGCCCCTAGCTATGTTATCTAGCAAATGCCTTTCTGACAGATTCAACCAAATAGCTATTGAGATGGTAACAGTAAGCATTCAATGTATCAATGAAGCCGCATAATGAAGGTCGTCACAAGGCTAAAAACGAGGATGGAGATGCTGGACTATACGGAATAAGCAACGATAGGACCGACGTGTTGTTATCACGATACCCACAGATCACTTGAGGACAATATATGGCTAAATAGAGCTTTTCTATCGTTGACTGGCGCCATTCGCCGGCTTCTCTAATACCAGTTACTTTATCTTCTACATCGATAGCGTGACATAGCTGCGTACATATCTTCTACTAAGACGTGTGCACGCCTGCACCCTAGTCATCGTTGACAGCTACCGGCGTGTCAGTTTTGATAGTATGAAGACGGGATGGGACACCGTTTGATCGTGTAAAGCGTCACTTAAATCACCATAGGAAAGACACTGCGTTTTTGTTTTGTCTCGCGTCCTGCTTTCGGCCAATCTCGCCTCCTCAATACCCCATCTATTGTTTCTAAATTTGAGGAAACAATAGCTTAGATCAGTAGCCTTGCAGACTTCGTCTTACTGCATAACGTAGTGCAGAACAAAACAAGCAGCCCAGATTATTCTGGCATATTCAAGTATTTCAAAAAGCTTTTTTACGGTTTGACGAACTCAATAACGTACTCATTGTTTAAGAGTCAGACAAATGAATAAGGGCTTAGCACGAGGGCGGAGTCTAGCGAGCCACGGTACCGTAATGTTGTAAAGCAGTCAGCGAAACGTCGCGTTTCTACAATGCTGAATGCCAACGCTTCGTGTTCTTGTTGGAAGCAATAGAAGCAGCGAGCACGCATAATGGTCAGAGTTACGAGTAACTTGAGAGTTCGACAGATGAAGGAAAAATAAGGGGTCTAGGATTCGGGCTGCGCAACTCGCGTTGGCCTCCTTTCATCGAATGAACCTCCTAGCGGTCGTCGTTCACGCCAGCTATCTACGTTGCCTCTTCTTTTGAACGTCGTCATCGTCTCTGAAGAGCTAGCTTTTTTAGACAGGCTGTCAGCAGTCGCGAATTTTTGTGAAATTCGATCTATTTTATTGAAAAGTGGTGCACAAGCGACATACGGCGTCTGCTACTTAGACGCGCGTCTCGTACGCTTCATCGTTCACTAGAACAGGCATGGAAACGAACCAGCCCAATGTGCAAAGAAGATGGCCAAGAAAGTCGGCGACCATAAGAGCTTGTGACGAATCGGATGAAAAAGAAAATTAGAAGTTCAACTTGCGGAGGGGTCAGTCGGAAACTGAAAGAAGTCGTCGTGTAATAGTTCAAATCGACAAAAGGCGAATAGGGAAAGAGGAAAAGCGCCTGTGTTGCCACTTTGTTTCCGAGGAAGGAGTGACCAACTGTCACAACTCGTAGACGATTTGAAAACACTATTACTTTTGTTACGTATCTGGTCACGTTGCCTGTACTGCTTAAAACAGTGGCGAAGCAAGACAAATTCTGTTTCCATCAATTGGTTGAATTTGTCGTATTCAATTGCCAGCACGAGCAAATGTTTCCTCTCTTCGTGCTTAACACTATCTGCTAAATGCTATCTGTGCCCACTTGTTCTCAAAGCAGTAGTTTGTCAGATTTTTTGTGACATTATGCGTTTCGATAAAAAGGTGGCTCTAAACAATGGCATATCACGCTGCCCTATATATTATAATTGACTTTCCAACTAAAGTTCTTTTATGGGGCCTGAGTGTTACTCTTTCAAGCTGTTATACACAATACTTAATTTTATTTTCACTGCGATATATTTTACGGCCACGACAGTGCCCAGTGCCCAAATCGTCATTGGCACAGCTTCGCTTAATGCATTACTCCTAAGCAATTTAGCCTTTGAAAGTGGCTCGTCATTTTTTCCGTCGACCTGCTCAAAGTTAGGTGATGTCCAATGGGAGCTCCGGCTTCTTAGTGCCTTTAAGTCGTTTTCGGGAACGTTCCAATTTTCGGGCCGTAACGTCGACCCGCGTAGGCCTCGTCTCCTCCTTGAATGCCCTTAAACGTCCGGAAACCTAGACATACTGCTTCACTTCCTAGAATGCCTGCATGATCAGAACATGGGCCAGTATGGAACGTATCGGTAGTATAAAAAGGGATGCTTTCTTCGACATGGATCCGTCGTTTCGCTTAGCAAAACCAGAGGCGCGTCCGGAGACGCAGTACAGCTTACAAGGGGTTGCGGTGATATTGGCGGTTCGGCGAGTGGTATCTCTTCCGCAAGATTAGACCTGACGGCAAACACTGAACAATGTGATTCTGATGCAGTAGCCTAACCCGTTGGGATTTTTCCTTTCCAAGGGACGGCGGCCAGGAAAAGGAGACGCCGATTTGCTCACCTCTCTCTATTTTTTTTCTACCTTGAGTTCACCTTTTGCTTCTGTTCTGTCTACCGCCACCTTCCATTTTTCTGCCATAACGTTATCCTCTCTCTCTGTACCCGCGCCTCTTGTCGAACGGCGGTGTGCGCTCGGGCGACCTGAGCTGCTCTAGAGAAAGGTAGCAAAAAGGGCAGAACAAAAAGCTAAAATTACAGGCCCAACTGTCATGTGTGCCCGCTTCCTATGGCCACCATCAGTGGCACCCTGGTTTAACGGTGGTAGCACAGTGAGGCGATCCAACCGAACGGAGCTGAGTTCTGCACAGCTTTTTGGCGACACGCGCAAACTTTGACAAACTTTCCTTGACTGTGGAAATACCGGTCCGATATGGTGACAATCTGCTGATCGTGCACTTTTTTTCCTTTCCTTGCCCCAGCTGACACAACCGAACATGAGATAAACGAAGAGTGAGCACCTTCTTTCCGTACCGTCGCGCTACATTACGAAATCCCGCTAGGGCATGAGAGAGAGAAACGTGAATACGAATATATAAGAGCGATATTCGTTGAACTGTTTTTTGCCCACCACAGATAGATGGAAAATTGTCAAGAAAAAGAAAGAAAAGGCGCCAGAGACCTATTGATTAGGCGGAGGTCTAAACTTTATTCATTAACAGACGTGTACACCAGCAATAGTACCAGCACAAACTAGTCCAGCACCATACCTATATATATATATATATATATATATATGGCAGCAGGAGTATTAGATGGGGCGACGCGACCAACAAGTACTGCGGCCTACCGGAGAAAGAGGATCTGTTATGTCACATCTCAGCGGCGTGCTGAAAAACCCGCTGAACGTGACACCTGAGGCGGCATAATGGGATCGGCTAAGGATAGAATACTTCGAAAAGCCTAGTCTCTGTAATAATGATAACGAAAAATTGCCTTTTTTCTCTTTGATGTAAAGGAAAAATGAGTTCAAAGAATCGCTGTTAGTTTTAACCGTGCGCTATGGTGAGGTTTTCAGAGTCTCGCGCACCGATCCCCAGTTTGCTTTGTCCGCGGAATGTTCTTTTATAGCGCTGACGTAGAACACAATGACAGATTCTGATTAGACAGTAATAAAAAAGCAAAAACGATGCAGACGCTACAAGCCTCGCCGCTTCACTGCGTTGCCGCCTGGCGGTGAAAATGAACATTTGAAGAAGTATCTGCCCTCAGTCACCGATATCAGGTGTCGTCGGGGCGTGTATGAAGACAACACTGTAAAGGCGGCATCATGAACGAAGAGTTTATGAGTTGTCTTGAATCTTCTGTTTCCTTGCTTGCGTACGTATTTCCGGATCTATACCGTTCGGGTGAGCCCGCTGAGACATCGAGCAACAAAAACTGGTGGTCCGACGAGGGGTAGTAACAGTTTAATATGCGCCGTAAACCAACCTGCCCGGGGTCGGTGATAATGGACTGAGACAAGTTTTACTACATCCAACTGCAATTTGCAAACTAAATGAAATGTACAACAGCCCCGTCCGGAGCACGACATTAATGCTGTTGACCGGCGCAGGTTTATTCCCACACTTTGCGATGACAGTTTGCGTTCGCCGGCCCCCCTTTTCGATTTTTTCCCCGTTTGAAGCACCGTTATGCATGTGTGGTGCGAGGGGTTACCGCTGATTCCAAGGTGGCATTTTTTGTCCTTTTTAAGGATCATTATCCAAACATTCGCCAATTGGTATTTAACAGCTTTTCCTTGAAGACTACCGTTCCCGTTCGGTTTGGCTTTATGTGAAAATGATTTCGTCAAAAGTTGGCCAGCAGGCAGTGGGCAAGAATAAGTAACTAAAGTGTCCAATCAATTTCTGTTATTTTGCCCGGGCAGTATTGTCATGAGGCCGCTAAATGACATAACGCTAGTAAGTGTTGCACCTAGCAGGGGCATCAGGACAATTTGAAGTTTCTCCGTCTAACTGATTCGTCGAAGCATTATCCTTCAGGATAAAGTAGATGACACCTTTACTATACACATACAGTGCTGATACATTGCAATTTACGCTAATTACGCCGACATCAATTCGGATATCACGCGTTAGGGGGGGGGGGGGGTGGCGATCGGGGTTAGATAATTTTCATAAAGCAGCCAGAGGGTCCATCAGTGTCAATCAACAAATTACCACGTGGCCATTATAATGACCTCATTGCTTTGACAACTTCATGAGCGTGCGAGTTGTCATAGAAATATGGTCAATACGAAATATTTTTTCGGCATCAACCTTTTTTCACTACATAAAGAACTATATTGTCGCTATCCAAAACTGATCAATATTGATTCAAGTTCTGTTTCGTTCATTTTCTATTTAGTGGACATTTTCGACATTTGCTGAGAGCACAAGTAGCTGATGTGACTGTTTCTATCTTTTTGTGCATCTTTGTTACTAGCACTTCGAAAAAGGTGTGAACATTAAAGTGCTGATATCTCTTATCGAGGCGCTATGGGATACTTTACGGTGTAGTTACGGTGAAACCAAAGCGACTGAACAATCTTGACGGCCTTCAGCGGACCTCGAAAGGACATGGACTGCAGCATCCCTATGATGACGACGGAAGCGACACTAGCTTGTATGTATAATGACGATATTGTCCGCTCTTTAATGATTCTCCCTTGCGCACCACTGTCACTGGTTGGTGGCCAGTCTGCGCGTGGTCCTTATACACGAAAGCTGCAGCGTGTCTGCGACCACATAGTACACGCTTAGGCAAGATCGCTCGATGAGTTTTCTCGTGCAATAGTTGTCGATTAGCTGGACGGGCGCCGGTGAGAGCTTGATCGACGAAAATATGACATCTACCTAACTACAGAGCTAAATAAGCTTTTCTTATTTTGAACATTGCGCGGGCTAACATTGAAGACCCCCGTTCGATCTTACGACCTACTATTAAAAAATAACATGTAAGCATAAGATTTCAGGCAAATTGGTAAATCATTCGAGCGCGAGTCGGGAAAGACAGTGATTTTGTCATGCATGTTTTATAGTTAGCTTCAAAGCTCACTGCATAATCGATAAACATTTTGTGCGATGACAAGTAGACATCTTGAGAAGTCTACTTGTCATCCCACAAATAGAGATTACGACCATATCAAACATTTTCGATATCCGGGAACTTGAAATCGGTTCAACAGTGCATCATCACCGAACAACTCCTCGACTCAGTAACGCGCAAGAGACAATACGTAGAACGTCCGTTTGTGTCTGTCGCTATAAACATTTCATACTATGTGCGTTTCCGTACGTGTCTGTTATCCTGAGTTGGGCTTGCATCACTGTCCTGCAGTGCATTTGCCATGGCAAACGTCACTTGCGTGCTGGTGCTCTCGTCGTCTCGCTCCTTCTTCGCTTTAAGTTCAACTTTAATAGCAAAGTGATGACGCGCCTAAGAAAAAAAAGCAGATAGGACGAAAAAGTTTACGCTCGTACGCGTGCTGTAGCCCACCAGCATTTATCGATAGCGTCAGCCCTGGCAGCTAACACACCGCCCCTTCAATCACCTCTTTTCTATAAGGTGCTGCCAGCTCCTATCCCACCAACTTTTCTTTCTCCCTCTATTTTTCAGACACTCTCAGATTCACACGTGCATACACACATATATATATATATATATATGCGGCCAGCGTCGAGCCATTGCCATCCAGATTTTTCTCGTCTCCAATGGACGCAATTTTCACTCCGTCTTTCTCCCTGCCACTGAACCTAGGTCCGAATCATTGTACTTTAAGTTCTCGCTCTCACTGCGCAACCTAAGCGCCGTGCCACAAAGGCTACCCTGAATGACTGTGGAATTCCTACCGCACCTGTACTACCACCCCTCCGAAAAACGTGATCTTTGTCAGCCCCCGCAGGCAGTGAATGCCTGTGTATTGGCGCGGACTTCGTTCTGCGAGCCGACACTTTAACAACATTGAGGGGCACCGCCAACTCTTTTATGTTTTTTTCGCTCTAGATAGTGTTAGTAGCCTGTGTGAGCGTGTATCCTTCCGCGAGCTGGGTGATTGATCGCAAACTCAACGTGACGCACGCACAGGGACCAACTATTACGGTACTCTCTGAAGTCCGCTGTTTGGCCAGCGGCCGACGGCTTGATGACAGCTTCCAACAGACCAGCACCCGCTTGTCGAATCTGATATCGGAATAGTTGTTCATGGCGCCCCTGAGCACTCACAGTATGAGCTGGTGAGCCCACAGTGCGTTGGGCGCTCCTTGCCTTCGCGCGGCTTTGCGTTCGCTGCCTGCGTTAAACCAGTCGCCAGCTGATACTGGAAAAAAAAGTTACGTACCGACAACCAGTGCAAAGCTAACCAACTAAAGCAACGAATCAGTTCAGTCGCGGAGAGGCGGACAAACACACTCAACTTAGAGATACCAGGACAGACGCGGAGGAATAGTAACAGCGAGAGAAGAAATATTGACTCTTAATCATTTTGTTTGCAAGAATCATAGGGCTGTGCAAGAGCTATTTAGCTCCGTAGTCAACGGCGCTAGCCTGTACCCCAGGACTTTCGAGCAGGAAAAAGAACTGCGTGGATGGAAAAAACAGCTGGAGGAACGAAAACTTGGAACACTCCCAACACTTTCGTTTGGCCTCTATAGCCGTGATAGCAAACAACATTCCCGTTTCGCGGAGTAGGTCTCAGCGCAGCGTCCCTTGTATGTCTGTCTTTGGACAGCAAAGCGTGTTAATGGAGCACGTTGGCACATGAATTCTAATAGAATTTCAACGCTAACGCATGGTTGAGTGCAAAGTGAACCATTCGATGACCTAACATATTTGAAAGGGACGACTCAGACTGAGAGCGGGGACACCGCTTTGGGCTTTCATAGCTGGTGCCGAGGCCTATACTCCATTGCCACTTTAATGTGTAGGTTGCATCTCTTTTGACTACTCTGTCGTTGCTTTATTGATGTAGCAGTCGTTGAAGCTGGTAGCAGTAACGGTAGTAAGCACCTGCTTGCCAGTGTCACTCAGCTGGCTCTTTAGTTAGATGGGTGGCAGGTCTCGCTCGGTTCGGCCGTTCATGCCTGCGACGGCTGCGAGTCCTATATGCGCATATTAATATATCATCATCCCTAGACGCAGCAATAACACCTTGCAGCTTTTGCTGAGTAACGCACACTCTGTACAGAAAGAGGCAGTGAATGTTAGCGCGATGGGCCAGAGTGCAGGCGCGGAAGCGGTATCACTTCGAGTGGCCACGTCAGTCTCCATTTTGATATGGCGTGCTTTAGCCTGTTTCGCCTGTCGCAGTCGAGCGCCGTAAGCAGGCAGGTTTCATCGGGTATGATGGTGGTATAGCGCCTGTCGTAGGTCATACAATATACACACACACACACACACGCACACTATGCACTGTTAAGTTCGATGAACAGCTACTTACTAAGTAACTGTAAATTCTTAGACCGACGGCCAACGATGGACGGTACAAGGGCCTGCAAGTAGCTGCTGTGGACAATTTCCGGGTCTACGGGCGGTATCTAATAACGCGTGTGGCTCAAGACACAATTGGATAGACAGCTTCGGAGTAGGGTCTGACGGGAAGGAGGTGAAAAAACGCGAGTAGATAACTGTAAGGAATTGGCAGCGAAAGGAGGTGTAACCTAACAGAGCCGAAGGATGGAACCATACGACGGAGAGAGAGAAACGAACGACACCCACTTCGACCTGGCGCATTGTCAAGCTTTCCCTGCGCATAACGCCCCATAATTATCATTCGCATCTTCCAGGCTTCTTCGTCGTCTTCGGCATCGTTTGAAGCAGACAGAGTGAAACGGGGGATTATGTGAACAGGGAGGCGCTCTCGCAAAGGAGGAAAAAAGGTATCATTCTCTGTAGGTCGGTGTGAAACGAAAGCAAATGCAAAGGGACATTGCAAAAGCAGCGAACCGGGGGAAGAGTGGAGGTTGCCCAACCTCAATTGAGAGTAAGGAATCGAGGGGGGCAGGCAAAGTGCGAGGGTATGAGTCACAGTGTAATTAGCCAAAATAGGAGTGCGAAGAAACGAAGCGATAATCATCATATAGGCTAGCACAAACCCTAGCAGTAGTAATGAAGTGATAACAAACAGTTAGTCCTGCAACAATATTAGTTAGAAAAGAATATCGGTACTAATAATAGCAAGCTGTTCGCTCTCAGGAGGACGCGAGAAAAGAACGATGTCAAGAGAAACGGAACCGCAGACGCGTCTTATAAGTAGGTACTCTAAACAACTTTAGAAAATAGATAAATATCTCGGTGTTCTTAATGAATTAGAAAAGAAAAATAACGGGAAAATTGTGTTCAAACACATTTCGACTCGCAGATCTCTCAGACGATGCCTCAGCATATCGATAGGTTCAAGAACCTAGGCACCCTTCGTTTTGTGCTGGAAGCAAGCCATTTAGTAGAATGGTTAACAGCGACGCCGGACGTACAACTCGAAACATTGAGGTATAAGTACCTTATTCAGAGCTGATCGAGCTCCGTTATAGCATGGTGGTGATGAGATTAGCTTTTTCTCGTCAGATGCCTCAGGTATTTTAGATTTTAAGTAATCTAATTATCGTTATAGGAGCAGAAATTTCCATTTCTGACTCTACATAAATCTGACTAACCACAACTGCGTGTCTATTATCAGTCTACATCAAAAAGTATGACCTCCATTCGCAGGTAGCTCATAACAAATTTTAACCAGACAAGATCATTTTTTACAGTACAGCTTACTCTGCAGCCTCCTATTCCTAGCCATCTCTATCAATCAAAATATGTTCTCCGCCTTTTTTTTTTTTTATCATGTTAGAACACTGCTCATATGGCTTCGCCTAATGTATATGGACTTCATGGCTGACGTGATACTTGGTCTCCGCTGTGGCCACAAAGCATTCATTGCTCGTGCCTTCATCCGTTTGTCCTCGCTTGTCTCACTTTGTTTCATCTGTTGCTCGATGAACATCACAGATTCTGCGGGAGTGACGGCTGTATTGTAACTGATGCTAGTTATAACGCCTGTCGTAGAACCGCACCATCTATTCATCCTCCCTTCGCTTAGCGTCGAGGCAGCTGCGCTGCTTGCAGTTCAGTTTACCCTTAGGGTTAGCTGACGCTGGCGTCTGCCAGTGTTGTTGTCTTCCTGTGGCTATAACGTAAAGTGACAGTGTCTCCAAGCTCCTGCGGAAGGCTGCAAAGGTTGTCAATGAGCAAAAGCACAATACTGTGCTACTGGTCCTTTCCCTGGTTTCTAATCCGTAAAGGACGACTATCGGAAGGGATAACTTTGGGTAACTTTGCTCAAGTCCGGCTAGGAAGAGGGATTGGGTAGGTGTTCATGTCAAGCGGTGCCAGCATCTTTCTTGCCTGGACCTGGGATTTTCCCAGTCTCTGCGAAAATTTCTGTCACAAACTAGGTATAATACTGGTATTCGTAGTAGGTGTCTTGTTTATTGCTCTATAATTTACCACACATCGTGTCTGGTCGAATTTGCTTTGGCACTCGCAAACTCCTGTATTCCCATCGCAGCCCCTTTGCTCCCTCCGTTAGTCTCCGAAAGAGGCCCTTCTGCGTTCGACATTGCCGCCCTATGGTCGGTGGAAGAGTTTGTCCTCGGATCTCCAATCTCCAACGTTCGCCCCAAGGCGCCACTCTCAAAAGGCCAATTTACTCCTCATAATAAGGACTGCTAGGGTCGAACAACGGGTGCTGTATCAGACTCTAGAGTTAACGACAACGATGCGGGGCGGGTAAGTGAAAGAGCCCATGGAGCCTGCAGAAGATATTAGTTGAGGGCCTGTCGGCTGGTTTAAAGTGACATAATCCCAAGTTAGACCGGGGACTTCTCTCTTCTCGTGGCCACCATAGAATCGTACACAATCCCTATATTAGTACGGTGTTATACACATTCGACTGCCATCATCAACTCCAAGTCGACAGTATTCAGGAGACTAATGGCGTCGCGCAGAGTGTTCGCCTCGCCGCAGTGTAATACGGGACATTTTTAGCCTCTTCTCGTCGTCTTCCTATGTTTCGTATCCACACTTTCCATTCTTGCTGTTTTCGTCATTCGGTCTGTCGTAATCCTTGATCTAGCGTTGGAATGTCCTAGCCGGCATAGGTATTCATCTGTTTTATACATGCTTGCTAGGAATGAACATAGAATTATGAGATGGCATTTAACTCGAGCAAGAAGATTTTTTTAAAAAGGTAGGCTGTGGTGACTAAATTATTATCGTTTTCTTCGGGCGCTTTGGACATGCGTATTGCTGTGTGCGTTATTCCATACATTTAATCTCGCACGCGCGAAAGGCGAAAGCAGTGGCTGATGGCATACGCTTGTGAAATACTCGCTGGTCCTTGAAGCCCTAACAAATTATCAACAGTGAGACGAGGATCCTTCGTCTTCACGAAATGATGTCTTAGTTGCATGCAAAAGCATGTCAATCGTCAGCCATTCAGGTCGGCTCCGTCGAAGATTTGTAGCGCTGTTTTTAGGTATCGACTGAGAATGAACACCGCTGAGTCACACTTATGCGCCTATATTTCCCGTTTGTTTTGCCCTTCTTCGTTCATGGCCGCTGTTGACGTCTATGTATGTTTGTTTGTTTATAGTATTAAATTTAATAGATGATTACCTTATAGTATCATTTCGAATACTGTGTGCCGTACGAATGATTTTGTCTACTAGCGTACTTTCCTATACAGTTGCCTTGCCGATAGTTGGTCTAGCCGTCACCAATGGTCATTGACCGTCCCGGTGCTGTCTATCGATAATGGTTAGTAATTTTACCTTTGACACATGCTCTGCGTATATTGGTAACGTTATCCGTTCTAGATGTCGACTGCGCTAAAGCGGCAGATACAATCACGATTGAAACTGTCTGACTGGCTTTTGTCAGTCAATGTCCCTATCTCGCACGCGGTTTATCCGCCTATACTCTCATGAGAGTCTCGCCTACTGATTACATAGATGGATGCGCATTTCTTTCGACAAGCCTGTTGACCTACAGGCGAGACTGCGAGCTAAGTGGAATCCGCCTGGCTCTGCGCAGTCCGGCAGATTGCAATAAGGCAAGGCAAAAACAAGGAGAGGAGGGGAGAGGGCGGATCTCATTGCGAATGCCAACCTATAATAAAAGGCGAACGCTGTTTCGTGGGTCGGTTTTGGAGCAGTATCAGCAAGATATATTCGCCTGGGTTTCGGTTCCCTTGGAGTGAACTGGATCTGACCCTTGTCGGTGTGCTGTTCTCATCGCGTCCGTTATAGATTGGCGCTGCCCTTCGTAGGTTACTTATCGATGTTGTAGGCCCAAGTCGTTCAGTTCAGCCGAATCTCCGAATATCGTCACCGAATAGTACTAACAGCAGCAGGTAACGCATCCCGTTGGGGAGCAATGCGCGAACAATGCAGATGCTATTGCATCATGAGCAGGCAGCCTACGTTCGAAGTCGAGATAGAGGAATCAGCGAGTCTTACAAAATTAGCGAGAAATGCACGGCAGAGGGACAAGAGCCGAGTAGGAGGGTGCTGGTGGCAGGGTCGGCAGTAGTCGGTCAGCTTAATGAGCCAACAGGAAACGGAAACGTTCGTTTGAGACAAAAGCGCGTCCTGCGCGCGGCCTCTGCTATAGAGAAAAACGGAGACCCGCAAAGCGTCGCAACAAAGTCAGAGCAGAGAACCCAACCACCGCATTTCGACCGCCATAACTACGGCAATGACTGAACTAACTATGGGCCTTTGGTGAGTATCCTTGGTAATGCTGCCGTTGTTGCTGCTGCTACTACTATTACTACTACTGATTCTGTATCGCTGACAAGGAGGAGACTTGATGGTGGCTACGATAAGTAAAATGTACAGCAGTTGGTAAAAGGAAGAAACATCGCGGGACGCATAACGAGCGTCGTCACAAACGAGTAAGGGCGATCCACTCTCGATCTTTCCATTGTTTTTTAATTTTCTTCCTTTCCTTTTTCTCCCTTGCTCGGGGATTTCCACTGGTGCCAAGTGCGTGGTGACACAACGACTGAGTGCCAAGATAGAGAGATGCTGACAGAACACGACGTTAGAAAAGCAATGGTAGAAGGCTTGCCTGACCGATTATGCGCTTATGTTGCATCGGCGATGAAAGAGGGTTAGGATGGACAATTCGGTTAGAAGCAAAGATATAACGGAGAGATAGATGTTGGCGTAGGGAACTTGCGACTCTTGCTATTGCTAGCAACTATAAGCAGGTCAGCACCCAGCACTAGCGCACTAATAGAAGCGTACCTAACATAAGGGTCCTGCCGGAGCGCTATGCAGTTCAAAAGCAAGTGGTGATAATCGCATAGTAACGCGACTCTTTCTTGCGGGTTTAGTTACAATGAAATAATAATGCTTAAAACGGACGATCAATAACGCGGCCTTCTATTGTGAAAACATCCTTGCAGATCAATCGAGACGTTAATCCAATCGTGTCTATTATTAAACAAAAGGCCCAAGGCTTTTAGTGGAGCTATGGATACATAACTGATTGTAATCGAAAGCAATTTAATAAGTTCTATATTAAATTAAAAGCTAATTAGCTTTTTAGAGGGTTTCAACAGTTCTCGATCATAAATCCTTAAATGTATAAGCTGTCAAAAGGATGACGTTCCATTAAAAACAGGAGATATAATGCGAGCATTTGAAATTAGTGGACCGAATGCTATCGCTATCGGCAAATGGAGCACGGAAGAACAAGATTTCGATTTGGAAAGATTTTTGTTTTCCTCCAGGTGGCTCTAAACCAAACCCTTTGGCAAATTTGAAGACATCTAATCAATGCAATATTGTTGTCTCAGATTATTTGCTAACAAAGAACAAATAAGAACTACTATGTATACATATTTCTTATTTGTTACAATATATATATATATATATATATATTGTTACGATCAGAACTAACGTAGAGTCCTAGTTCGAACTAAAAGTGTCTGGCCGGTATGTTGCTCCTGTCCTTCAACACTTACTCCTTTACAAGTTTCTGGTGGCAACAAAGCCTGCACCCGGCCAAACCTATGGAATCGATGGAACCACAGGGTCTAGAAACCAGCAAATTGTACAAAGAGTAGACCAAGAATACGTCAGCGACCGATGAGATCGCCGCGCAAGGCAGGGTGGTTGTGGCTATATCGCCGCAGGAGACAGGTGCAACCGTTAGGACTGGCAGCGGTAACAGGTCGTATTTTACGTAGTTGCCGGTGCTGAAGAAAAACATAAAAGAAGATTCGGCTGCGAAGAACAAGTTCCAACGAAGGCAGGCTGAGCCAACGAGGGAGGCTAGACGTGCATCGTACGGGAGACGAACGGCCATATTCCTTTTGAAGTTGCCAGATTCGGATTCTGAAGTCATTAGACTTCACGAAGGCAAGGGCGCCGCGAGCGACCATATTCCACATGTAATGGCCAGATCTGGATTGCAACGATTGTACACAAGATTGCAAAACTGGAGATGGCACGCAACCATTAAAAAAGTGGCCACAAAGAACAAGTCACACGGGGGACATACGAATGCTACTTAGAATGCAGTGTGGTTAGTAGTGATGACCAGGATAAAACTGTCAGGTCAGACGATTAGCTTATAAAAGCCCCAGTCGATATATAGATCTCATCAGAGCTAACATGTGCTGGTTCCCTTCAAATACGCCCATCACGGTAGTGATGTAAGTCGCAGTCTATAAATTCCTCTGCGGACGAACTGCGCCGAAAAAGAAAGGAATGAATGAACGCGCTCAGCAAGTATCGATCAGTGGGTTGCTGATAATTACGGCGTTAGCAGTTTAGCCAAGATACATGTCGTTCCCCTTATACGAATAGTGTGACAGAAACGAAAATTCGCTCCCAGACCGGGCAGCCAGTGCCTGCCATGAATCCTAATAGCGAGTAAGTAAAAAAAAAACAAGACGTTCTCTGAAATTGCATATATTCTCTTGCTAATTTCCCAAACACGATAATGCCACTTGCTGGATGTGACGATGACTTTTTTTTATCGTATCTTATATTAACATAGTGCTGAAATTCCGATAGCCGTTTATAGCTCTTCTAATAGCATATCCATTTTTATCCAACAAACCGTTTGTATTCAACAAACCGTTTGTAATGATATCATCAAACCCAGCTCGTCTATATTCCATTATCGCGCATAGGAGCATGCGATAATTTCAAATTAAAAAATGAGTTAGTAGATGAATGCAGTAGAAGACGGCAGGACAGCACAAGGTCAGGACAGGTCAAGCACAATCGTGCCGAATCCATAGTAGCCCCTTTAACCTATCACAACAAGTATGTAGAATATACTAATGATAATAACGTGCCATTCGGCCGCATTGCAACTGTTTCACCTTCTAATCGCTGCCCCAAGTGGGCCTTTTCTTTTTTTATTTAGACTACCTCATTTAGTAGTAGGCCGTTTGAACGAACCGACAATTTCCAACGCAGAAAACACACACTTGTGATCGTAATAACCGTTGTTGTTCGGAAAGAAGATGCATCGTCCCCAATCGCTGGCCCCGGCCGCATTGCGAAGCAAATACGAGCCTTGCAAAAAGACAAAAAAAAGAAAAAGTGACACAAAGGTAGTCGTTTTTCATTAACGGGCGTTTGCTGCTGCACCGGTTGTCGTCGACACATTGAGATAGAATGCGGTCGGGTTTTTGTGCCCGTTGCCATATAAGAAGCTGGCAAACGCATTAGACCCTCGTGCGGTAAGCAGCTCTCAAAGGATTGGAGGAGAAACGAGTGGAACAATGCGCGAAGAGGCTCTGTCGTGTGAACACGTTAAGCATTGGCTGTTGAGCTATGTATGATACGCGAGTCACGGAAAAGTGAGGAGACGGTGAGTACTACTATTGAGAATAAATATAGATAAAGGAGGACACAGGGTAGCAGAGGCGGACGGACTGACAGACAGGCGGGTATACACGCACGACGAAAGCAAGGACAAGCACTAGTAAGAAAAGACATAGGGTTACCAGCACTATGCTCTCGTCTTCGTTCGTGCAAAAGGCGCGAGGACAGATAATCAGCTGATGGACGCGAACATATAGGGGGTATATTCGGCTACATAAGCAAAGGGAGTGACAGAGGGAGTAAGGGAGCCGCCAGCACCGTTAATGACAAGCTGATGGACGCCGCATAGGGTGAAACGCACTCCGCTCTTTTTTTGCCCCCCCCCCCCCCTGCTGCCTGTAACTTTTAGGCTCTTGTTCACTTTTTTTTTCTTTTTATTAGGCTGCTGCTGGTGGCGACTGTGATAATGATCATATTGAGCCTGTTTCTGCTTTCAAGCTCATAACCAAAACGCGGGCGAACCGAGAAAACGATAGACCGGCAAACGGGCCGTTGCTGAAAGACTAAAGGCAACTTTTCTAGGACTCGGATCATCTCGCCAGAAACGCACGCTTGCTGGGTTGTCTCAAACCATTGATTGGAAGACAACACGCAGTTGCAGCGACAGCTGCAACAAAGCCTAAACGAACATTTCCTACAGGGAATTTTTGTTGCATGGTACAAGCAACTATTCCAATAAGAAATCAGACAGATGCTTCTTGAGCCTTCGTGGCAAATCTGGATGGAAAAGGTCTCAGTCAGGAGCGAGAACCTTAAAGGGCATTGTCAAATTCCTCTCATCAGACCGACCTTGTTTGGGAAGATGTCCGAGGAATCTCCAGGGAAAAATGTGGAATGGCCAAAAAGCTAGTAGAACGAGGAGAAGGCATGCTGTTAGCAAAAAGAAAACGAGAAAAAGATCATCAGGGGAATCAGGAGGGCTGGGGATGCAGAAGAGGAAAAACGAAGCAAAATCAAATGCGCGCGAAAATGTTAACGTCACAATGAAGAGCACGAGAAAGAGAGCGGCGGAAGCACTGTCCGTTATTTGCGAGAAAGGCTTGCCTCTTAATGAGGCAGCCGAGGGGCGTAACACAATCGTTGGCTGAACCAATCTTCTAGCAGTAGTTGTTCCGTAGCCAGAGAGAACACACGTAACGAGCAACGTCACGAGATCGTTTATAACGCTAGAGGAAGAATAACTATGGCGTGTGATAGTTGACTAAAATTCAGGGCTTGCAACAGTACTATCTAGATTGATTAGACGACGTAAACACCGTTTCTTAACCGACAAAGTGCGAGGAGCTTCATGGTCATAAGAAGCTCGCACTTCAAAAATAGTGTCATCTTGAATAATTAGCTAACGATTTCTATCAAAATAATCCATGCACATATGCATAAAGCTGTTTGATTGAAGGAAAAAGATAACCTTCAAAAATATACTGTCAAATTAGGCTAGTCCGACATTCTCGTAAGTGATGCCAATTTACAATTAACAGTGCACAAGCTTCATTTATCTTCGCATGAACGGAAGAACAATCACACATAGGACTTGTACAGAGCTGGACGGCTGTAAATTGTCTTCACAGGAATGAATTGATCATAGAAGGATTTCCTGCACTCAATGACAATCAGAAGTATTTCCGTATTATTTAAATGGTTAAAAATGATGAACTACTGATTATACGATATCACTCTAATGTGTAACGTACCAGTGAAGCATATTAAGTACAGCGTTGCAGTAGTTATCAACAACAGTACAGGTAACGACTTTCCATTTTATGATCCGATGTATTACGGCGTGTACAGTTATCTCGATGTTTTTCCTCGCGATCTTCACCGCTCGTAAATGCAACTCGAGTTTAGTGAAGTGAACCTGCCCGTAACGTTGACAGAGGTGAGGTAATGCGGTGCGTCAGAAGGAGGAAACGTACGCAGCACGACGACCAACGATGATGAATTTTGGGACAAGACCTAAAGGCCGGGCCGTGGGAGTAGAAGCAAGCGGAAATGAATCGGAGCAAGCGACTAAGGACCGAGTGTTCCGGCCTCATTCTCTGCTTTGAACTGCCCACGCGAAATCTATCCTTCCTTCTCTCGCTTCCGCCCTCTTTTTTTTGCTAATCTTCTTCCTATTTTTTTCATTGCCATAGTCCAACGTTCGTTTGCTTCTGAGAAATGACCAGCTGGGGCCTCACCAGCCAACCACCTTTTTTCGGACCGTGCTTGTTTCTCTCGCTCTCCCTCCCCGCCAGTTTCTGAATATTTCTCAGCTAGTATGAGTATTGCTTATGCGTGTAAGCAGGTTTTTCGACAGCTAACAATAACGGTTGTGGGCCACCGAGAACAAAATTCTGTATCCATAGGTCAGGAGCCGGCGAAAATCATGGAGAGCACGAGCGGCTGTGTTCGGCTTGCCGACTAATTATTGTCATATCGGGGGCCGAGGATGTATCATATCTCTGATGATCTGGACCACCATGAAGGTTGTGCGAGTAAAATATTAAGAGCCATAGAGTGTTTTTACAGCCTCAAGTGGTAGCACTATGGTAGGATTGATTATTTACCATTATTGGTGAACGAGTAGCAACGAACTCCCTGTGGCATGAGAAGAGTAACTTCCAGTGACCAGTAATTATCGCAGGAATCCTAGTTTTACTCAGACATGGGCTGATTAGTATTGGGTAGTTGAAAGTATTGACGGTTTTTACATCAAAATTAAAGCACATATGTTTTTAGTTCAAAACAATCTGACTAAATTGAGCATGGGCCATTTTACTCAATAACCGTCTGCTTCAATCATTGTGAAACTTTTATGATTTCTAGGCCAGATTTGTGATTCTTACCTTCTTCCACTAAAACTAAAGCAACACAAGTAAAAAAAGCTTTGTAGGGATTGAAACAAAATCACATACGCCATACGGTAAATATTCGAGTTCTCTCAATTTCTGCTTAGTGGCTAAAGATACATGTGGTCGGGCATCGTCAAGATGGATGACGACGCCCCTTCTGGTCATTTGTTCAGGTCGATTTTTTCGATGGTTTTCGTGAAATTAGGTCAGCGGGTAACCGGGGTCGAATTTGCTTGTTTTGCTAGGCGGCAGCCGCTCATAATGTACGACCCCTTTTCAATTCCACTATACATCTAGTATGACCTTTGCCATTAATCCGGACATATGGGGCACATTTTTTAAAAATTTTTTTTTTTGCACATTACTGTCGTACGCGGTTAACATTTCATCAGTCATCAGCCACTTTGAAAATAGTTCAATTTCATGGCATTTCCGTAGAGACTCACGGATGAAAACGCGATCGAACGTGTGCGACTTTGCGTCAATTCACCTGGTGTGGCCCAAACATTTATTAACCGCTTAAAGCCTTTCTTTTAACCGCTTTAACACTATTCGATGATGAATGTTTTGGGTCCCTGACAATGTTACGGCTGCGTATCAACTTTTTCAATAATTTTAACAACCCTTTTCGTTATTGGGCAGTCGTTACAAACAATCTTTTGCAACGAAATTTCTAGAACAGAAGCGGCAAAACTATCTTCTGTCCGTTTCTTACGATAATATATCTTGGCCGGTCGTAAACGGCATAATATCTTATGAAGCTGAGTAGCATTTGTATCTTCATCATAATATAATTGTAAAGGTTATTTTTGTAAAAGTTTAGTTTTCAAGACGTCCAAGTAGCTAAGTGCGTAAGAGAGACAGTGTTGACGAATGATGATGGGGTGGAAACTTCGCACTTCCAAGCATACTCCAGTCCCTAATCAGCGAGGTAGCATTGGGGTAACTAGGCTTTCAAACCTACGCCAACGCGAATGATTCGCTTAGCCGCTTGACCGACGACTGCCACCTCAAACGATACAGGATTGCCGCTCATTAGATGTTCTCGTCGTGAGATGGCATACATGAATTTCATAACTCACACCACCTGACGCCGCCGCCGCCGCTGCTGATCTAAGCGAAGTCAGCTTGGGTTGAGACGAGCTATTGAGGGCAGGAGGGCTGCACTGGCCAGCTGCGCGTCCTCGAAAGCCTAGACGCGAATACGGATCAATACATTACAGCCATCAGCTACCAGGAGACGTACGCTGTGTGTAGCCAATGTGCAGGTGGCCGTTGTATGTTTTACCATGTGTCCACTTCAATAAAGAACGTCTTCATGTAGTAGGTAAACAGGCATATTGCTTCATAGGCCTACGAATGAAACCAATAACTGTAGTCGATAGCTGTGCTATTGCCGAAGGTGACAAGTCTACTCAGAACTCGTCATTCAGGGTAGGCGATGTGTTATAGCAGGAGAGTGCTGCCGTTGGAGAATCGTAATACTATCATCGTGAAAGTCGACAGGCTGGCGTACCCTTGAAGTATTTGGCGGTTCACTACTTCGCTTGATCTTCTTTAGGGACTGCTTTGCTGCTGAAGATGACAGGGAGCAGGACAACACTCTTGATCATGTTCTGTATACAGTATGGTATATGAACGACGTGCGCGTCCGGGTGTAACGGGAAGCTAGCTGGCATGCATTTAGTATCTAACAGCTGTTTAGATCTGACAGGCAACACATTTGTGTTGCCAATTGTACCGTTTCGTTGCTTGCCCGCCTATGGATTTGGTGGCAATGCTAACTGTTAAAGCTGTAATGACAAACGGAACACTGAATCCGGTCGTATGGCTTTTGATGCGCGATAACTGAAGCAGATATGAGCGGCTGCTGCTGGCCGCCGGGAGGGCACAAGTCTATCCGTTACTGAAGACAATCCTGACCAAACCAGTCGGGCCCCTATTGCCAGTCGGGAAACTAGGGGATCATCCTTTGTCCTATTAGTGATACAGCGGTCGCCATCGACTCTTTCCAGGTGCCGGCGGCTCTTGCCTTCCAGTGATGGTGCTTCGT
Organism: Varroa jacobsoni; assembly: GCF_002532875.2. Lineage (NCBI taxonomy): Eukaryota > Metazoa > Arthropoda > Arachnida > Mesostigmata > Varroidae > Varroa > Varroa jacobsoni. The sequence continues at coordinate 170,016 of NW_019213693.1, forward strand.
TGGCGTCATCTGGCAATGTGTTGCCGCGACCAGTCGCATATAATGAGCGTTATCCGCGCCTAAGCTGAGCGTCTGTGCAATGCCGTGTGTCACTTGTCTTACGCATCACTGAATAATATTATTAATCATTGCTGTCAAGCGACGAAGTAGCGGCTGTGACCTTCTCTTCATAGAGGGGTCTCCGCCCCCTTTGACAGTCATCTCTTGTTCCTCCCTCACGAGGCTTCGTTTTGTTGCAGAAACGGATACGCAAGGCAGGCGAGGAGTTGATGGTATAGTAGTGATAATATGTAAGGGAATGCTTGCGAGTAGTGTTAGGTTTACGGGGTGAAATGGAAATATTGAAACGGAGAAAAGTGACAGCCTTATTATCAGACTCCAGTTTGACACGGCACAAGAAGAATCTTTTCCTAAGCATATGTAAACGCGATAACGAGCTGCATGTGCTTCCACTACGCCCGCAACTGGATCAGAGAGATCTGTGGTTTGCGTTCGATTATTTTTCTTCTAACTCAGATAGCACATTAACTGCGTCCAAGAGATTCCCTTTATCTCTAACAAAGATATCATACTAGCGATAGTCTCTGTTATGCCATCATCATATCAGGCTTTTAAGCTAATTTCCCTGAGCTGATTTTCACTTTATCGTCAAAACAAAAAAAAATCAAAAAAACAGTTTTTTTATTTATTTTAATTTAAGAAAAATCGCGATTGAGAGATTCAGCTTTATTCGAAACTGACCCCTTACTATTTCTTTCAGTAGTGGAAGCCCTCGTTTAGCGTCGCTTCTTATATGATTTCGACATACATATAGAGCTTGTTCAGTTGCGTATTCCCTTTTCGCCAATAGACACGATTGCGCTTTGCAGGTATAAATAACTTACAAATCTCCGTCTATTCGCTATTTGCTCCTGGAGGCTTTGAGAGAGTGAGAGAGAGAGAGAGAGAGCGAGAGAGAGAGGGAGGGAGAGAGAGAGAAAGAATTTCGCCTAGCATTCTCACTTTAGCTTCGTTCCAAGTTCCCTTAAAGTAAGGCCTGAATAGGACGAAACGCATAGGCATGGACTCAGTATAATTGGCGAGATAAGTTAATAATCGCCATCCCCCAGCAAACCTAATAAGGACTTAACAGGTTTATGACAGGCTGGAGACTGCATGTTCGCGTACAGAGACTGACCAATCGGAAAAGTGCTTTGCCCCCCGCTCCAGCCTGTTCGTTCGCTACACAGGTGCGGCTTTAAAATAAATTGTGCCCCTTTCTTTAACACTAGCGATTTGAGCCGACATGAATCTGAAGCGGCTTTACAGCAAATTATCGTCTTCAAGCTTAAAATTGTAATAATAATAGTAAATCAGATTGTGATTAAAAAAAATTAATAAGAAATGTGAGCGGAACACGATTGCTGTGGGCGGGGGTAGCGGGTTGATACAGAAAACAGTCTGAAAAACTCGTACCCGTATTCATTCATCCTTCTCCAGAACGTCTTCAAATTCTTCGCCAAGATCCGCCATCCTGCCGTTCTGCATTATAAGATGGTCTAACCATTCGATCATCGACTACACTTCGTTTTCTGCTTGCAGACACCACTGATTAAAATAGAAAATTTGCCGTAAACATAAGTGAAAATCAACGCGTGTTTCAATCTTAAATTAATTTACACTAAATATATGTTATTAAAGGTTTTGCTCGAGTGTTGACATGTCTCTCGAATTTGAATGAAGCTTCGAAAACAATTTTTGCAACTGCTGAGGGAGAACCGTGGCTTTATCATCCCTCTTTGGCCCTTACGGTAATCGTTGCACCGCTTAGTGCATTTTCTTAGGCGACTTCTGTTAGACTCATGCTCATTCATTGTAAAAGACGTCTGTGACGGAATTTATCACCCCCCGACCCTGACAGAGTGATCGGAACGCTCTCTGCCAAGACAGATTCTTGTAGACAAGACTCGGCGGTATGAGACAGTAGCACATGCTTCTTAACTCATATATATATATATATTTGGCTTAATGTAAGGCGGCGTAGCAATACCACGCTATAGCTAAACGTAAAACTGTAACGAAGCACAAAATGGTGTGCGCAATGTGTAGGTTTCTCAATTTTATAAAATTTCATAAAATTGTCAGTTTTTCATTGTTGATTGAAAAAAGGTCTAGCATACCTGACCCTCTCTCTCTCCCTCTGTGTGCAACGCAAATTTCAAACTAAAGTAAAATCTTTACTTAATTTCGAAGTTGCAACTCGAAGGCCACACTTAACCTCTTGCAATCATCGCTGACAATGATTGTAAAAAAATACCAACATAACAGTACTTTCTGAGTACCGCTTTTCAAAAATCTAACTCCAAACTTAATAAATATGCTTTCATGATTAGTGAGTTTAGGTACTGGGTGCATATTGCATGGTATTTATTTGTAAAAATATTTCGAGTAACTCTACTGTCAACGTGCATTGTAAATAATAAATAAAAATAAAAAAAAAACATTGCAAAGTACGTCGCTCATTATATTCAACATTTTCAGTATTTAGGTTTTAATTACTGTAGGATCCTATCCGCCTTTCTGAGTCTACATACGTGTTTACTACATACTTATAATACCCCTACTCCCAGATTTATTAGGGCCAGCACCGCTACGGAAAGTGCCCCTAACCTCTATAATATAGTTGCCTTCTGCCAGCCACCGTTGAGATCTGTTTCACTGCATTTAGATAGCCCTGGCAGATCCCTTTGCCAGGATGCGAACTCGTTCTCCCAGGAGAATCTCTAGACCTGGCACCGTTTAAAGGATCGACCAGTGGTGATGGCTTTAATAAACTGACAAAGTCAGATTGGTTGGATTTGCGCGTGGTCGTGAATGTGGCGATGGCGGCATTTTCAAAGGCTCCGCGAGAACACCGTGCGCGTCCTGCTAAACACCACTGCAGATTCCAGTCGACATACCGTGTAAACGCTACTTCACCATAACAGGTGCCTTCTGTAGCAGGAAGTGGCGGAAAGAAGGTTGATTATAAGGAAAAACGGGAGCTTCGCACTAGGGCTCTACAAAAAGCTGCTGCGGAAATAGAAAGAGTGGAGGCCGTGCAGACCTTGAAAGTACGAAAAAGTCTCGGGGGAGCGCGAGTCTGGTTGTCCTCAAAAGTCACCGTGAAGAGTCCTAATAATACAAAGGGCCCTGGAGATATGTGACAACCGAGAATATATTGGGGGCAAACGGGAAGGAAATCTCTCACGGGACCACGAGACACACCCACTAATATGAACGAGCCAAGGTGGGGTCGCGCTCTAGTGTTTGTTTGGGAGGACAGGAGTGTAAGGGATTGAAATATGGATGAACAGATGGATGTCCGATTACAGCAGACGAAAGACGCAGTTGCGAAATAGTACACGAATAGCTGGAAGAGTATCATTGGTTGGCCAAAGGCGATTCAGGGATCAGAACTCCACGCGAAGTTCTAACTTGAAGAGTATGGAACTATTAAGTTTGCCTAAGCGGGTAAGCTCGGGGTCTAGCCAGTAGCTCGTATCACTTAGCCCCGAACGCTGGGGAGAACGAAAGGCGGGAGCACCCGAATGTAGGCAGAAGCGGCCTTTTATAGAAAGTGTATAGATCGCCTGAAGAACACACATTGGCACGTCGAAATTAAACGAAAAGTCAGTCAATCAGTCTTAGATAAAGAGGCGGAACAACGACTCCACACCAAAGAAACGATAGACAGTGTAGCATAAGTGTATCCGAAGAGAATAAATGCGTTCATCCCGATGGTTCGATATGAACTCATAACACGTCTCCTTCTAATATACATTGAGAATCTGGTTTGTTTGCTAAATTTTTAATAATTTCTCAAAATGCGGCAGATACTATCCGTCGTTGATAGTAGACACGCATGCGCACATTATGACGTATCTTATCTCGTATTTGGCAGAACTCCCTCAATCGTCGCAGTCAGATATCACTGAACATTTTGGGCTGTGACACATTCAGTCACTAACTACGTTGAAATAACATAGACTTGTTTTACGTCGTTACTACTAAGGAGCCATATAAAAGCATAATGCTCATTAGTTCTTCTCAGGAACTCTTGATTAGAGCTATTCAGCTCCGTAAAAAGGACGGCCAAATGATGTGGTGCAAGTGACATCTGGTACCGGAAGAACGGTTGACATTTTATAGTCTGCAGGACATCGGAAAACATACATATATGTACACATAAAATGCAGAGATATTTAAAGGGCGCGATTACCTTGAATACTTGCAATATCATCAGCTCGTTCGATCTTTATGAAACATCATGTCGATGACTGTGTCATGCCTATTCCTTCAGTAGAAAAACAAGGAAGCTCAAGGTCATACCGACCGCCCGACTGCGCGCTGTCAAGTATTGCCAGTTTGCGGCAGCGTGATAACTGCTTCTGACAGCTTTTGAGAAAAATGACGACGTTTTCCCCATTTTTATTTCGAACAGGCAAACGTTTCGATGATCGAACAGTCGGAAAGCGGCGAAGGCGATGTCGTTTTTCGACTGTTTGACTACTATCTTTTCGCTAGCGGCCAAGGATCATTCGCTGGGCAAAAAAATGTTGGGTTTGCGTAGTTGAGTCCCTAGTTTTACCTAGCCTGCGCTGTTAGGATCAATAGAAGCACGACGAAGAGCTAGCGCTACGGTAACCACCACGATAGATGTTGATAGCGTACGCGTGAAATAAACACAACCAACGGGGCTGGCGAAACCACTGAGAAGCGACGAAAGAGACAGCAATAGTAGTTGAATAGGACGGAATTAAAAGGATGATCGGTGACGACCAGGTCTTAGAAAAAAAAAAGTAAAACGCAAAAATCCTGTCGCTTTTTTAAACTTATTATCATCACTTGAAGGAGAGGGGGCACAGAATGAGGAGAATGCTAAAAGGTTGAGGGGCGAGATTGTAACGGGGAGCGGAGATGAACAGTAATAATAATAATTTGTAGCCTGTGTTTGGTGCTTCCAATGATCTCCGTTTCCAGTGTTCCCATATAAATGCTAGGATCACTGCCGGAAGCTTCAGCTTCCCCTTGCCGCACCTCTTATTTTGCCATCACCGCGTTTTCAAGCGGTGCCGGGCTGGTTGTCCATCTCTGTATGATATTGCACATCCTACCGCGTTCGACAAACGAGCAAAACTTAATGAAACCACCCTACAGATACCTGCCCTCTCCAGACTTTGGCCCCACTTTTACAAAACAGGCATATCGCTGAGATAGCGAGATACTATAGGGGACGCGGCGGTACCGTTCGCACTTCGCTTTAACGCCCTCGTTTTTATTTTTCGGATTCTGAAAACGCCCGTGTCAGTTCGAAACAGATCGACGGTGGCGATAGTGGCACTGACCGCTGACACCAAGCGGATGCGAGGGTCGCTCCGTTTTTGATAAAGACGGCAGCAGCAACGAAAACCAGAAGGAATCAGATGAACAAGAAAGCCGAGCGTTCACCACCTGTGATCGTACTTAACTTAGCTTCTTTTCCCGACTGTTCTCCGCTTATTTAAACAAGCAGATCGTATGTGTTAAGGACCGGTGGTGATGAGGGGGGAATGGGGAAAAAGCCCAAGAGCTTGGGCAACTAACTAAGACATGCCTGAGGGATCATGGCAGGGCAGCGCCGATCTGTCTCGAAGCCTGGCGGTGTAATGGCATCTGCGATGCTGAAAACTTCATCAAACCATTTTAACTTGCTGCTATCTCAGTCGGTGATATCGTCTGACAGACGCTTGAGGAAACACTGGCTGAACACGGGTCGTCCCAAACCTTATTCATCTTCAATATAGAGAGGATTTCCGAGCGCGCGCGCGAGAGAGAGAGAGAGAGGGAGGAAAACGGCTGAAAAGAATAAATCTAAGCGAGATCTGTAATTTGAAGAATGCACCTTCGGTGGACATGTGCACATGGGTAACATTTCAGTGGTTTGCCAATGTGACCCGACTCAAAACCTAATTGACAAGCCTGAGAGTAGGAAGTTCCTAGTTTTTACGTTCGAACGTTAAAGGAAACATGGTAAGTAATAATAAAAATAATTCTAAAAAAAATTTAAAAGACGAAGAAAATAATTTAATGAAAATCATTTTTATTTTTTCGATAAAAGAACGTTACCACCTAAGATCTTAAATTTTTCTTTATTTACTTCGTGTCAGACGCTAGGCTTATGGTAATCATATATTAAAGACGGAGCGGAACGAAAGAGTCATTCTATCGGGTATAACTTTTTCGTCTAGGTGCGTTGTTATATTACGTCATGAAATTCGTAATTAATTTAGGAAACAGGCTGTATATAACATGATATGACATCGAAAGTTTTGTAAATTGATTTTTTCTTAACGAAAAAAAAGAGACCGTCATGTGCTTATTCTTGCGTTTAAAACAAAATCGTCTTCTAGCAGCAGAAATGTAAATTGGCAATAGGACTACCGACATCAGTTACAAAAGGAGCCTCTAATTTGCACTCGAATGACCTTGAATGAAAGGTTCTCTTTCGTAAAATATTCTAAAATTAGGTGTCCATCAGACGCTTCTAGGCCTAACCTCGCTTCACAGGAACTCACCTGGATTGAGTTGTCATATTTATCCTTGAGGAACACTCCAATATCTTCAAAATTCGGTAATAGCATCCAGCAGGTCTTCACTTCACATGAACCCGAAATACCGTGACATCTGCAGCGGAGACGCATATTCTTCCTGAAATAATGTGGCCCACAACGTGCACGTAGAAACCTTAACCATCATCAAGCATGCTGCAATGTCGCGTGTCCTAACTCAATTGAGATATGAGTCATTACTATCCCGAATAATTTGTCTGGTCACCTATATAGATTTGTCATATTTGTCCTCGAGAAACGTCCAGTATCCTCGAAATTCGGTAGCGACGTCCGGCAAGTCTTTATGCAATTGAACTGCCTGTGTAATCCGCCACCCGCACCGCAGTGCGTAGTTCCGTAACTCGTAACTTCCTTCTCGTTAGAACTGACTTTTGATTTTTCTAATGTGTTCGTTTTGAGTTCACGGTTCTAACGATTTAACTTCTCAAGCCAATAGTCACGAGGGTGCAGTAGGCCATACACCAGGCTGGCACAAAAAAAAAACGAAGGATCGAGTTAAAGCTAAGCACACGGGTGTGTTTATAAAGCCACCTGATAGATCACCGACGTTAGTTATCATCTTCAAGACGCGCATTGCCCTCTGTTCTGTTTAAATAGTGCAGACGACACAGAGAGCAGATGTTAATGAAGCGGGTTATTTGATTTCGCCCTTCGAAAAAGTCCAAAGTGAGATAGATTGTCATTCGCATCCATCGCTAAAACGTCGTGATGGTAATGAATTTACTCAGTGCCTGTTTGCACCTCCACTGAAGCAGAATTTTATATTCATACTTATGAATATTAATGCCCGGCCAAAAATATAATGCTGTTACTTCCGGGTGGTGGTAACGGGTTACCGTGCAGCTGGTGCAAGCCAGTGAAAAAAATCTGGTACTGCACCGACCCGAAACCTTAGACGGAATACGTTTGAGATCCAAGTGAGGCCCTATTCACTACTTCTGTGTCCGTGTACGTTGAATAAATCGTCACCATTCCAGATTTACTACCCAGTGCGTTTATTAAGACGGAAAAAATCATTCTTACGCTAATAAGATGCAAAGATTACGAGAATCACTAGTAATTTAGTTCATATAGCCATATGTTAGCAAAACAATCGAATACTATAAATAGAGTACCTCGTACTTTAAATTATTCAGTATTTATTTTACTCTGCCTATAGTTAGATCACATAACGGTTGTTATAGTAATACATTCCGATAAGTAATTATATAATAATCAATTTACTAAATTGTATGGTATGAAAGATTCTTTACATGCAACTAGTCACTAGTGCCATTTGGAGGATTTGTTGATTTTCATCGATCTTTCCGTAGTGAAGTGTTTCAAGCGGCTTCAATCTGTTTTCTGTGAGTTTCCTAGTTACCGACCTCCTTGTATCACCCCATCGCCTACTGATTTAAGGCTACTCTGTCTGTGCATGCGTACCTGATAGCAACGCGACCGGCCTGATTGTTATGCAAATTCATTAACGTTCGCAGAGTAGTCCGATCATGCTGCGAAGTCAAAATAGCCGTGATACTGCTGCCGCTGCTGGTGGCGTTTGGATCCGTGGCACCGTTGCCCACCACACTGATCTGGCCGTGAGTTCGTTCTGCGACGTCGATGAACTGTTTGGCGAGGTCCAGGCCCTGGCCAATGTTCGCACTGCAACCGCCCCACTTCCAGCCACGCCCACTTCGTTGACCTGTAGGCTTGTCAGGATCACAGCCACAGTCGGTGAGATTTCCGGCGGAACAAGCGCGCGATACAGAGTGAACCACGCCGGCGGATGTGACGGCAAAAATGAAAGCGGCTTCTCGGGATGCTGAAAATTACAGAATTTTGTTATTTGTCGACAAAAAACTTATTGGAAAAATAGCAACGCGTCTAGCAAAATCGGTTGTGTGAAATTATTTTCAATGGCTTGTTTAGGCTTCGTCCGTTTTGCCGTTTGACCTTTCACTTTTGCAGGTAAGTTGTGAGAACTATACGAATAAACAAAGGTTACTTGATAACTATTTCAGTGGGCCCAACAAAACATGTATCGAACATGATCCGCAGACACAACATGTGCTTAAGTTCAACATACATATATTTACTAGGTTAGACGAACCCAATACATTTTTGCAAGTAATGTAGTCCCAGTATGAATATTTTTTACCCTAATCAATTCGTGATCAAGATCTCTGTCAGCCTTAAGCCGAATAAGATGAAATCGTGCTATGTTTGTTTGAACATGCTTAACAATCTGCTGCGCGTGAAAACGTATAACCACGAAATAACTTTCTAAGGAAGCTATCAAGAACAAACATAGTTCTGAAGTTCATTTTGCAGACCAGGACAATGGTTGATAATAGATACATTTTCATCGAGAAGCTAATTAGCGTTGACTGTAATCGATTTTCAAAGTCAGAGTATGCCTTCACATCGGAAACAGAAAATAGGCCCGCTAATTCCTGTTGATTCGTGCGAACTGATGCGAAAGATATCTGGACTCCTATTTTGCGTTCGTGGAAAACATCTGCTGTAATTTAGAAATACAAACAAACAAGATAAGCATGACAAGGCTATTCTCAGAAATTCCACTAAATATATGCACGACTGGTCAATGGCTTTAATGTGAAATACATAAAAGATTTTTTCGTAAATCAATTTATAAGTTATTACATTTATCTGTCACTTTATTTGCAAATAAAATTCTATTTTTTTTCCATGTAACAAGGAATACAATTATTATGAAAATGCTCCTACGGAGCTTGCAATTATAGATTGACACCAACTTGCGTCAAATCTGTGCTGTCAAGATGAAGACATGTGTTATCAGAATTGTTGATGCACTGAGTACAAGAGGCGTCCGACTTTTAATATACATATATATATAGGTAACCAACATACATAGTAGGAAAGTTCTTGCTTGGTCGTCGGGTAGGTATGAGGACCTGTGTGCACGGAGATTGTTTGATGGAAATAATCAACAACATGTGTGATAACTTGTTGAACTTGTTTCACGTTGCAAATCAAAATCCAAATACATTTCTCTATGGCGTAAACTGGAGCCAAACAGTTTAAACAGATGAACAAACCTAAAACGTCAGACTTTTAACTAATCCGATGTCAGCATTTGCAAGCCTCTTAATTTGTATTGAATTTACACGACGAGTTTACGTGGGCACAATTTTACCTAAGTTCGCAGCGCAAGGATCAAGCTCGCACCAGCAATCGGTAATCTGGCAAACGCCACTGCTGGGCATATCGTCGAATTCAATTCTCTAGAATCTTCCTGCCCGCAAACTCTATCTAAGCCCCTGGCCTCTTTGAGTCCACATGAAGTTCGGTTCCCTCAGTCTAGTTGTTTGGAAAGACGAAGAACACAAGAGTTGAGAAAAGTGGCTCGCTTTTCGAAAAGTCCAAGTGGAGCGAAGAGCTGGGAGGGGGTCCCAGGAGGTTAGGTACCGATTTGAATTGATCGTTGTTTGCTAGAGGAAATTTTGCATAATCTCGACCAGCTTTGTGCTGGGGCGATCGATCCCAGCAGCTTTTTAGCTCTCCCGCCTTCCCTCCGGCGACCCCAGAGTCAAATCCTTCTTCGTGATATCGAGAAAGCGGTAACAGCGATCTAAAAGGCAGAATGGTTAGCGAGTCAGCCACCTGTGACTTTGTTGTTCATGTAAGCACATTTTTTTTTTTATCATTTTGGCTATTCCTTCTGTTCCAAAATTCCTGCTTCATCTTTCTCTCACCACTCGCGACTTGCGATCCCTGATCTCTGACTGCCAATGAAAAATTTCGCGCATGCGGTTCTTGCGTGTGCTGTATGTATGCAAGCATCACTTCGGCTCTCAGCACTCTGTGCTATCCCCTTCTCATACATTGGGGGAAGGAGAAGCTTATTTATGACCCTTGCTCTCTTCCTCTATTCTCTAGGCACGAGGTTCTCGACCCCAACTTGCGTTCTCCTGCAGAAGAGTCGATCATTACGGAGACCGGAGCGGAGCATGGTAACCTTTTGTGGTCCGCTGAGTGGTGACATACAACGCGCTCTTACTCCCCCCGGAACAGAGTCACCTTTGAAAATTAGTCTCCCCTTACTCTTACTCCCTTGCTATTCCTATTCATCTCTCGCTACCGCTACTCGACCTTCTCCACTATTCCTGAGAATACCTTCGACCCCATCTAAGACTTCTTAGACTACATAGATAAACTCACACTCGCCAAAGTCTGTAACCCCGACGGACGAGCAGGCGCACTACAAGCCATGGTGCAAGCCATGCATTGAATACATGCCTGCACTTGTTCCCATTTGTACGCCCGGTACTTGCACCTTTCTTTTCTCAAACCACTCCTTGTGCAAGACCTGCGAGAAATACTGGTCCTACTAGTTTCTGCCTACCCCATATAGGCTATGTACATCGCCTCTTCACCCATTTGTATGACTTGATCGAGGCCGACCAGGTTCCACCATACTCGACGCTTGGTTTCTCTGCTAGCAGCAGCGCTCTAAGTAAAGCTTTTAAAATACACTCTCGTTGAAATAGCGCGATTCAGATTAATGCATTGCCAGTTTAGTGAGTATAAATGCTAAATCAACACAAGCTACCTCAACGGCGGCGGCTTTGGTGTACGATCACCCCTTTCTCCAGCGACCTATTTCTCGTTCGATCTCTTTTCCTTTGCAGCTCTCCGTCGACCAAGTACAAATGAAGCCACGATTCTCCTCATTCAACCAATCTCTGCATCTGTTTCTAAACACGTCCACACGAATCTAAAACTCTTTGTAAAAAGAGCGACAACGCCGGGTATGGCACGGGAGACCGAGACCAATACGTATTTTAGTCCTCTTTCTCCTCTCCTCCGTCCCCCTTTGGCCCCTACACACCTGCGTAGGATTTTAGTTGGGAAACTCGAACCCTGTCATGTTGGTCGCATCAGAGTCATAAAATCACCGCCACTGCTGCTGCCAGTCGTCGCTATCCTATTCCCAAAGTGTGTGCAGGGCTTAAAAAACTGCAGATTTACGTTACGTTAATGATATAGTGTTAGGCTACGGATAATTTTCGGGTTGTTAACCATTGTTGCTCGAGGTACACTAAATTAGCTAGTATCGACGTATAACGTATTGCTGTAGCAATCTTTATGAAAACCAACAAGAAGCGGTTTGTTTGTAGGTTCGTACCTTACAGATCTGCATAAACCGTTGTTTTGCGTATAAAATAACATTTGCACGTGACTGTGAATTCGACTAAAACTTGGGAACTTCTAACTCAGAATGCGGCAAGAAACACCAGACTATATTCTGTTAGTACGTTAGATTGTGCAGTAACAGCAGGAACTACAAAGCCTCTCTACTAAGTGCAATAGGCTGGCGTTCGCGGTCCGTCAGTACTTTCCGGCTCAAAATTTTTCTTTTTTTTTTGTTTCAGATCCGTTGACTTTATATTTTAATGCTTATGTTTTGACGACGAGATCCGATGCGCTAGACTGCGCAACGACACTGTGAGTATCTGCGATAACAGAAGCTAAGTCACGAATCTCTGAGCTGCTATTTCTTCTACATTCACCGCCGCTCATTGTTGGTGTGCCGTCATGCCTGCCCCCATTGCTTGCAATGGTGCCAACAAGTCACCTACTAGCTTTGACCACGAAATCATATCAAAGACACATAAGTGCTGACATGTATCGCTTTGACACGATATTGGTCATTGGCTTGGTCTGGGCAGAAATGATCTTTTTTTCCTTACAATGATTCACTACCGGCATCGGGGCAAATATCTTTGTACTAGGGTGTTATTTAGTGGAAATAACACCTTCCGGAGAAGTGTTTCGCTGTGCTTTTATGGCTAGTGCTTCGTATGAACTTACAATCTTCTAACTCGCCCTCGAGCACAGATCCGTAGGGTAAATCTCATATGCGCCAGCTCGCGTTAACTTCTAGCTTTTTTGTTACACTCGAGCTCCCAACGGAACTCTGATCTAGTGCAAAATACGATGGCAAACATCACACTTTTACGGAGCCCGTAGTTTCTGCTTTGGAAATGCATGTGTATTTTTCTTTTTCTCTCACGGAGCTCATTTCCAAATTTCCCCATAGTATATTAGTCCAAGTAACAGAGTAAGACTGTGTGACTTCTCCCATTGTGACAAGGGCGAGTGAGCGCACGATATTTTGCCGAAACGGAAACCCTCTCATCATGAAGCCTATACACATTCTCTTAGGAGCCATGATACGCCCTTGTCGCATACAACCTTCAGAGTCCAAGCTTCACATGGCTTTTCTTAGACGTATTCTTCGTGCGATCGTTGTCCTGTTTCCGCCGTTTTTTTCCGGAAATGTCTCACCAGCGCACAATAGCCAACTGGCATTCATTCGAGGACACTGAATCACTGGTGATGGCCATCCATAGCGTGGCGTTTTGTAACCGAATGTATATAGGGAAACCATGACTGCATTTCCTATCAAAGATACAGAACTTCCATTTATGTGTGCGTGCTTGAGTAATCTTTGCTGTTGTTACTTCTGAGATGTTCGGTCCGGGAGGAAACGAGTGCATTTCGCCCCTAGACCCCCGGTGATTTTTGTATGATTTGAGTACAGTGTTCTTTATATCTTGAGAGCAGCTCCGCCGAGCTGCCTTTAACTCAAGTCGACGTATTTTTTACCAAAATATGATGTAGTAAGCGTAGACGGGACTATGTGTATTTTCTATGGGAATATATGATACGATAAAGCAATTGCTTATGTATTTAAAGTCAAAATAAGGTAGGACGAGTGCCTTTTCCGCTTGGAGTACTGGTGCAGTGGTTCCCATAAGGGCCGCCCCTTCAACAAATTGAGCTTATTTCAGGAACGCAACAGCAGCACAGCATTCGCTGACTGATACCATTGAGTTCGTTTGTCATATTTTCAAATATACAATATAAAATCAACACAAATGTAAATAATGTTAAATTGTAGAGACGTGGCAGAGTTCCTTTGTTGCACTAAGTTGCAAACCCAGATTAATTCCATAGTTACTCCAAATAGTATATCTCTATATACATTTTGTAAATGTTGTATCCGAACTAAAAATAGCATGCAGACATTCAATTCAATGTTTATCCAAATAAATATATATACTTTTAATGTCTGCCATTAACAAAAGGAGTAAGTCTTAAAGTTGATCCTTCGACAAAAGATCCTGGAAGTCAGTTTACGTGGTCTTCGATATGAGAACAAGAAAAGTCGCCAGCGTCTTAGTACTGCTATTTGCGACGCCTGTCTTTATCGCAGAATCCGGCCGCCGGTCCATGTATTCTAAAAGGTCACCGAGGCGAGCTCATTCACCTTAGAAATATCTTTCATTCGATTCGAAATAAATCGACCGAACGAACCAACTTGAAGGCCTAAACACTGGCTAGCGACAGGGAAACATTGCTCCACATAGACTGCCCTAGCACGAATCTTCTAAGATTTTGCTACTTCTTTTGGGAACTACAGTCTTCAGGCTAAATACAGTCGAATAGCTAGCTAGGTACCTGTTATGATAGGTATGAAAAGCCTTTCAAAAAAATTTCGGGATTCGAAGTCTAGTTGCTACCGTACCGTGATCGATGTCTTGCTCTCTGATAGTCTAACCAAATAGAGACGCCATCAGAGAAACCGAGGGAGAAAAAAACAAGATATTCCAAGCTTATACTGAGGTTTCGCTTGAGGATGTGGGATCATTCTATGAAGTACGGTTTCCTCATCGGATGTTTAGGGTTTGTTCTAGATTGTTATGCCAACAGCAACAACAAATAATTTAAAATGACCTGGATGGAGTCCTCGACAGAAATACACAATAAGTGACTTGCCTTTTAGATAGCGTGCGCATCCATATGAAAAGGCATATTTACATGTTTATTCAAAGATATGGCAATTAGAGAAAGCAAAACGACATCCATTGTAGTAAACCCTATATTTTCATTAGACGTAGACTTTGCTTCTACTTTTAACTGTAGCAAGCCATCTTGTTCTGTACTATCAGTTGATGACGCGGCATCACATCGGGTATGTACTTTATTTCTTTTATCTTAGAAACGTTGTTACGACTTTAGAAAAAAGAACACCCTTGTAGCTCCCTAACGCTTAACGAATATTCCCTGGACCATTCATCCAAAACATGCTTGCGATCTTACTTAGCATAGGCATTCGAAAAAGCTAAGTCATTAAGAGAAAGGATATTTTTCTCACCGTTCCCAAACGAGTTCAGGCTTTACAGCGTACGCTAATCAAAAGCCTCATTCGGACAAGTGTTTACGATACTTTACTCTTCTGCTTCCATACTACATTTTAGCTTGATTTGATTTCAGTCGTCACGTAAGAAATCGATTCAAAGACTGTTTGATACCAGACAAATGTTCTTGATGAAACTTGTTGATAGCAACCGCCTATATATATTGACAAATTAATATTGTTTTATTTAATTCGATAACCAGATTGCCCGTTTCGGTATGAACTTATCAAAATCATTTACGTGATCGTTTTCATTGATTGGAATCAAAAATACACAACGTTTACAGCTGTGACAGAAGAGGTGTTGTATCTACTTGTGAAAAGATTTGTTTTAGGATACTCTGGACAGAAAACAATCTCAGTAGATTGTTGTTTCTTGGAGAAGTACAACAGGTCGTTAGCAAGCCTGGGGTGTTTCAAGAGACCTTCGAAGCACCGTAGCAAGCATAGCTGGAGGAAGGATATGCAAGCTAGCAAGCCGCTAAATCAGCAACCCCTTCTCATCATCATCATCATCGATATCATCAACAACATCCAGTCACGATGCAGTGCGAACATATTGTGTGCTTCCTCATCTATGCAGTTTCTGTAGAGCTGGCTGCGTCTGCGTCAAGACCTCTTTTTCCTTGAGGCCCTTTGCTTTGGTGCCGCCCTACCATTGTCCTAGCCTTTACGTTTCGTGCTATTTTGATGTTGCCCAAAAGTGCTGGCACCAGCCATTGTGCTGACTCCCTATCCCACAGGAGCTATGCGGCGTTCCATGACTTTGGTACATACCGGAAGAGAAGAAAATGGACAAACGACACTCGCCGGCCTATTGGCCAACCAACGAGGCAAGCGCAGCAGCAGCAACTGACACAGAGCGAGTTTATTCAAACGAGCAAACCTCATGTTGCTTGTTACGACGGCAGTGACGCTGCGCTTTGTAAAAAATATTGAGTATTGAGTTCCTTAAGGAGAGGACTGCAGGATAAAGGGGGCAGCTTTCTCATTCCATCGCTGTTGCCACTATCGCACTGAATACCCGTCGCCGATAGTCATGCAAAGTGGACAACCTCACCCAACGCGTCCGACAGTGGCACTGTTCCCATGTTGCGATCGACTGCAGCCAAGGCAGTAGCTGCAGCTCTCGAAAACCTGCGTCGAATACAACGCACAAAAGAAAACTATTCCGCTTTCCTCCTGTCACTACTTGAGTCCAAAACTCGTCCTTAACTGAAGAGCCAAGGCCAGTTTTCGCCCTCCCTTTTCGCCTCGTACGCGTGTTCCGGTGCTGGGATAAACGAGTGTGGAGATGTATGCGTGTCTTGTCGTTGTCTGCCGCAGAAGAATATCCTTCGGCGAGGCGGCAGCATCATCAGGCGCGTCGGTAACATCACCTGAACATTTTCAGCTGTAGTGCGCATTTTGTGTGGGCCTGTCGATTTCTTTGCAAACACTTTTCAGCTTCGAATGTCTTGACAAACGGACATATCTCCTACCTGACATACGCGTGAGACATAGGAAAACTTGCCCATCAATCCGTACGATCCATAACCTAGAGCAAGTTCAGGGCCCGTTTCCACGATGCGACGGCTCAGTGCCCCAGATCGGCCTGATCTCAGCGGAGAAGCTCTGTGTCCTAAGGTCTAGTCGGTCGGTCAGAAGACCATAGCTACCGAGACAGAACCTGGCAAGGCCTGCCAAGAAACACGATTAACGTTTTAAGAAACAGGCGTTTACCATGTTCATCGACCGCTTCGTGTATAGTAAAAAAGAAACACCTGTACGCGCAACGTCTCCAGTATGGCGACGGTGTCGTCGTTTCACTACTTACTTACATCACAACGTCAACCAGAGTCAGGTTTCCTGTGCCCCACACGTACATTGAGATAGCAGCGGACACTAAGGGAGAAGTTGTACGAACTTGTGTCTAAAGTATAGGAGCGTATACCTCCTTCCAGGGGGACTGAGGGGGAAAGCGGAAGTAGCTGGAGTTGGCCAGTGTAAGCGAACCCCCCCCCCCCCCGCCAAGCGAGCGGCCAGAGCTAATAGGCAAGTTTAAAGTATAGTAGCGGCGCGGATCGTACCAACTGTTTCGCTCAAGCAATGCTCTTGTACATATATTGCACGACATGAAGGGATAATCGAGCAAGCTGCCGAGGATATGTTGGCGTTGCTGGCGTCGTACTGCTAATGCCGTTGGTGTATTTTATGGAAGAAATGTATAAGCGTAAGTACGAGAGGGAGGCCACTGCCATTGAAGTTGAGTAGCGAAGCGGCGGGAGAAAAGAACAGAGGCAACTAGTTGGCTTATATTGAAGATGAGATTTTGGTGGCGCTGCGGAAAGCGAAATCCGCAATGCGGGGGGACGCGGGAAGAGGCCACTACTGCAATCGATTGTGACATTGGCGCTGAGGACATAAAAAAAAGAAGAAGTGATTTCATGCGGAATGACCAGCGCCTGGACACTAACGCAGGTTAACCGAAGTGGAACACACGACGGCGGGAAGTGTAATCTGTGCCTGAACAACTGAGGAATTAATCGGGGGGTAAATAGGAAAGGACAGCGTATTTTGTGTTCCTATCTCAGTTTACAGACAATCTCTTGGTTGCAAGCGCTACCTCTCACGCCAGCATATGATATTGTGGTTTTAATTTTTAAGATTTTGATTATAAAATGAGGCTTTCTAGAGTCTAGACGAGGTGCTAAATGATATATATATATATATATATATATATATATATATATGTGATTTTTCTTTTGGAGATGTTCTACAATCATTTGGAGCACGCCTCTGTCATTTTTGTATCTCGCAGGAAATCGTACCGATAACGTTATCAACTGGCTGAAAACACTTAACCAGTTCTACAAACCTAAAATTAAAAACACACCTTTACACAACTTTGCTTTGATATAATCCGTAAGTTGCTTACCTTCATTATTCCTATTTACTTAAACTCATATGGAGAACTCACTCATGGAGAAATTATTAGAAACGACGTTTTTAAACTGCACTATAAACCACTGATCGCACAGGAAATTTCTGTTCTTTACTCAACAACTAGTGCAACAGAAGCTACAGTAAACGCACGTCTCTAACAGTTTCTTTTCGGAAAACGATGTTTCGACGACGATGTTCTAATGTTCTTGAGAATGGACCGGCCTGCGAGAAGCCGCCACATATGGTTTATTGTCCGCTTAAGACAGTTAGCTTCTACAGGCAGATGTTGGGTGTATGTCTTGCCCTCCATTGAGCTGGTACATAAAAATGGATAGCTTTGAGCTACAGTGGTAACGAAAATATTAGCATTTCGGAGACGACCGAGCGTCGCGTCGTATTGCTGACCCAGAATGGACTGGTCAGGTTGAGCTGACTTGGGCGAATTAAGTCATGTTAACCGCTAGCCGCACAGGACAACGCAAGATAACTCTAAGAAAAAATGAGAGAAAGACGAAAGTTGATGTTGTTACGAGACGTAGCTTGTGACAGCTTGTCGCTTGCTGAACAGAATTTGATGAAGATCTTCCCTACGAATCAGAAGTAAGAGCTTCGGAAGAATCTGAAGTATCCAAAGCTTCAAGAGATTTCTAATGCCTAATTCGAGCCAGGTAACAACGGAAGAGAGTGAGATAGAAACATTTCAGCATAACAAACACAAGAAAATTCAAAAGGAATATATCGATGGAGCAACGTTTGCAGATATCGTGACAGAGATAGGCAGGCAGACAATAGGAGAACATCTAGGAGAACAGCTTACCATGCCGATATATAGCGTTGAACTGCTTTGGTGTGCCGTTTACATATCAGAGGAGGCCAGCGACGAAAACGATCCGGAAGGTAGTGAAAGTCGAACGTAACGAAACCATTGTAAAAAACAAATATAGACTCACTCGACAAAGAGCTCTATGACTCATACCAAAGGTAAGTGACAAGAATTAAGTATTTGGACAAGTAAAAGACAATTGGCTTCTACAAGTGCTTGACTAGAGGTGGTCTCTAGAGGAAACGAAAGCTTGCGGTATCCGATTGGATAAAAATGGCTACAACGAATCTAGTATGAGCAAAACGAGATTACGAGAAAGCAATAGAATTCCGAATATGCCAGAAAACTTTGTAATGGTAAGGCAGAGCGTAAATGTTCCCACCACGTCTGCCGTCGCTGTTGCTACTGCTGCTGCTTGGAGATACTTTGCGTGACAGAAGTCAAAACCTAAACAATGCAATGCCAGCGGGCCATAAAGCACTGGGGAAACGCTTTCTAAATTAGGTCAATAGAGGCGGGGCGCAAGAAGGGACAACGGGCAAGAATCGTCGACGACGAGACATTTGACGCGTAACGGAAAAACCAAGCCATGAGGATCGGCAGAGAATGTCGTACGAAAAGTACAAACCCAACACAACACACGGAAGTCTGATTAATTAATAGTGCGCCGTTGTGTAGGATAGCCGAAAGCGTAACATGGCAAAAATCAGTCCTCACGAAGATGTTGTGGGCTGTAGTAACTGTCTCTGTAGGCCGTTTTGATAACACTGAGAGCTACGATAAAGGGTGATTGCATTTACAATACAGGCTTCATTTAGAAACTGCGTGTCTACCCTCTAATGGCTCAAATGATGTTGCTTTCAATTTTAGAGTTATTCAGATCCTAATTACTGATCTAAAAAATTGGCAGTAATTAATAATTTTCCTGATTACTACGTCCAGCATATCTACGCTTATAAGGAGTACTTAGTTTTACTAACTAGGATGAAGCGATTAGCTAAAATAGAAATTTACTAGAAAAGAACAACTGAAAAATTGATTCGTTTATTTTTTTCAATCACTTGCACATTTATATATCTTTATTCTTAGGACTTATTTGGATTGTCTACTGATTCCGCGTTCCTTATAAAAGTTCTAAGTAATAGGTAATTTTTGGTTCATTTTTACTGAAATTCCACCCATCGGCTGTGGTGACATCATGCGCGCTCAATTGATACTCGTGGCCCGTTGCTGAATCGTATTAAAATTCGAAATAGCGATTGCATAGTATGCAGCAGTAGATAAAAAGCAATTTGTGACATTTTGTTTAGTGGATCGCAGAGAACTGTCCATAATAACGTACCTATATCATGATCATACGTAAACATTATTGTTTCTCAACACTCTTACAATTACGATGGTTGAGCATTGTTCTCAAACACCGATTTCAAGGTGCTCATTTAAAAATAATCAATCTTACACCTCAAACGATTTTTAGTTCTTTTCTGCAGCATTGTAAAGAACAACTTGCAGACTCTGGAAAGCCGTTACGTAGATTTCAATAGTACCCTTCACTATTCAAGCCTAAAATAGTGCTAAATTAAAACTTTATTTTCGTATCATCTATGCTAGACGATACGGTTGCCTTCGTCATTGACCTTATCGAGTCCGATGTCGCAGCACAGTTGCTGGTGACGTAGAGGTGGCAATCACTAAAGACCAGGTACACGATCATATGGCCCATAACCGGACGGAACTATTGCTTTTTTATTCCCGATATGTAACAAAGCTCATATGTGACTTGCCTGAAGCTTACAGGCACT
Source organism: Varroa jacobsoni (assembly GCF_002532875.2). Taxonomy (NCBI): domain Eukaryota; kingdom Metazoa; phylum Arthropoda; class Arachnida; order Mesostigmata; family Varroidae; genus Varroa; species Varroa jacobsoni. The sequence goes on from NW_019213693.1 coordinate 190,425, forward strand.
CACGTCGCCGTAGAACCATTATTGGTATCGGTGTTTTTTAGGTACAACATCAGTGTGAAATTGACTAGCGAAATTCTGAGATAGACAGAAGCATGACTTCCTCACAAACCACTGACGTAGCAAGTAACGCGATATGCACAGAAAAATTAAGTGTTTCCTTAAATCCAATTTTATGAACCACCTATGGATTTGTAGTCTGTTTATTTTTATTTCAAGAAAATTGTGCCTGCAAACCATCATCGCATCATTCCCATAACTAAAAGGTCAATGCTTAAAAGGAAATCAGGAAAGCAATGCTATCGCTCGGATGCCTCACGCAGTAACTGCGAAGTAGGGAGCTGCTAGCGCGAAAAACTATACGTCGGCCAAGCGTTGGTTCTCAGTCGAACGTTCATATTATAAAAGACTTCAGAGTACTCACGACTAAGTTTGAAGTTCTAGCTTCATTTGGAGGAAGTGTTCCGGTTTCAACACTAAATTATACGTTGAGTTAAGGTGACTATAATCTGCTAACACATATACATATGTGAACAATCCATAGTCATTCTTGTTCACCGAAGTAATTGGTAACGTGTCTCAGCCTAGGTAGGACTGGCAAAGAAACAATGGAGCCAGAACCAGTGGCCAACTAATAAGGTGTACTAACGACCGCTGAAGCCTCTCATTAGTTGATGCTCTAGCCTTCAGAGCAGGTTCCATTGCCCCTACGATATTATTATCTAAACGCCCAGAATCCCTAGGTCGGTATAAATCCGATAGCAGACCCCAATGGCCTATAAACTTAACAAAGTTCGCCTGTATACACCCTCACTAGACAGGATTTTAACAATGCTTACATTGGTTAAGTCGGATCTTTTCAGATGTCGCTGCTTTGTGTCTCAGAATAAGAGTGAAAATATCGGACTCGCCTCACGTTGCAGTCGATGCAATCAACGTAGGCTAAAGACTCGGACATAGGTCAAGTCGCCTATTTAAGCGGTAATACCCCTTGAACATGGATGGCCCATTAGCACGTTTTTGGCCAGATACTATCTGGCAGAAAGCATCCTCAACGTGCCAGTAGATTGGCCTCTTGGTACTGAAACAACTTCGCTAAATTAATTAGCTTACTATTTGCCAACACACATAAAACTCATCACTGAATGAATGTCAAAGAGTTCCCATGAGATTTTCCTCACAGAGGGGGTCCGGAACTCGCGTTATATTAACAGCTACAGCCAACGGCTGGCGACGGTCCACACTCGGCAAATTCGGTCGTAATGTAAATAATGGATGAGAACACAATTATATTGCAAACTAAAATCCAGCCAAATCTGATTTAAAGGTTCTAAGTGGTGACGTATGCGAGAAATTTCGAGACAAGTTTTCATAAGAGATGTTATAAACGGCGTAAACGCTTTCGATAGATGCTCGAACATGCCGTACAATAAGGCTATGGAAGGAAGCATTAATACAAAAATCCTTAAACAACACTGGCGTGCGTTCAGTAATGTAATATACGATGATACCTTGATTTTTCGAATTAAAAAAGTACATATATATATCATAATGAAAGCAGACATACTCTCATTACACGCATTCAGATTCTCGCTTATACAAAGCAAAAATAATTGATTATTATTTCTTACTTACTTACGTACTTAAAATAAATAAATCATTTTTCAATTTTAAATTTACATTTTCTTTTTAGCTTACATTTAACTGAAACTGATTTGTGATTATTATTAATTACTGATCTCATTTTTCCCAAAATTTAGTTACCGTGAATAGTTCAATTTTTATTATTATCAGTAATAATAATAAGAACCATTAAAAAAATAACATCAACCAAAAGAAGAAAAATATTTAGCCTGGCTCTCCTTTAAAATTTGCTTAGTGGGATATTTTAGTGGATTTTAAAAAATATGCAGGCCATAAAATTAATTCACTAATATCGATGTGCACATATTATATTAAAGGAACAGGGGACTGACAAATGTATGTGCCTCAGCAAATAAATCTCTTGATTTCAATTTAACTTCCACATACTGATAAATGTAATTTGTATGGATTCACTTTAAACCCACTCTTCTATTTCTGACATTCGATATATATTCTTACATATTGTCTGTATTCATTATTAACTTCTTCCCGTAGAATGAGGGTCTTCGTAACTGTAAATTTGCATCATTAATGTATCAGAGCTATAACCTTTTTGCAGTTTTTCATTGTTATAATTATAATTATATCTGTAATAAACAAAAAACCGGCAAGCAAAAGAGTAAAGAAACATCCAAGCTGTATAGTCACCCGACCCAGTCACCCATATATATATATAGTGTTTGTTTTAATATAATTCAAGACAGATTCCTGTTGCTGGCGGATATGGATGTAAAGAAAAAGAAAATGTATCTAGCATATATTTCCTTTATATATAGACAGGACCTAACAATAGACATCTTCATTTAGCAATTATTAGTTAGAATCCTAAATAAAAACAAAAATGCTTTATATTAATACCTCCTACTTCCTTTATATTAATACAGCTTGGTCCCCATACTTGATTTCCAATTCAACTACTACATTATAGATACATACGTGTGCACTGAACGAAGATGCAAGGTCACAGAATACACATTTTTGCTACATATATCGATATTATGTGAGTACACTCCGTCATTTACATGCGACCCAACTGCTGATCTACAGTACCCGAATTATTAGCGCTGTTGTTCTGTTTTTTTATGATTTCTAGAGTCTCATTTACGCGACTTTTGGCAAAATATTTACTGACGGCAGAGCTCGTCTTGTAGCACTTTGTGTATAGTTAACTGTTAATTTGGCCATGGGTGATAGGCTGCGTCGTTTGAAAGTGGCGCCACATCGCGCATGCGCACCGCCCGCGCGCTCTGAGTTCTCCCTGGTCGGCGGTCTAATGACGACAAAGACGAAATCACAATATTTCTTCCGCGCGTGTTCGATTCATGCTGGACTTGCGTGTTTTTGCATTGATCCACTGAATCAGTCGGTTTCTTTAGCAACTAGTTGTTCCGAGTGAACGTTCGATATGCTTTATTGGTGTGAATTGTGTTGATTTAACTCGGGACCACACACACTTAGTACCGTGCTTTCTGCCGTTGTTGTCTATGTAGTTAGATTGTCTTTTCGTGAGGCAGTGACTGCAGCATTGTCCTGCAGTTTTTGTTTTGGTGCTGGAAACTGTATATAGGACTGAACCATGTTGCAGCTGATGTGGAAAAGATCTCCGAGATGGTTTGTACGGCGCGCCTCGACAAAAGTTCAGGAAAAACCAAAACTGTCACCGAAAAAGTTCAATATATATCATCCTGAGACGAGAATGGACGATATACTCGCCCGGGAATCGCCCTTAATGGAAAGATCTAAGGGTAAAGTAACACGGCCACCGTTTCTAAGAAACCTTTTTGCGAAGGCTATCGATGAACGCTTCCTCACCTATCCCGAGGTGCTTGAACCCTCTGAGATCCATAGGATAGCCGATCTCTACGACAGGATTAAAGAATATGTGGACAGCTTAGAGTCTCATGCGCTAAAATACGAAACACCAAAGAAGGTGATCTACAAACTGAAAGAATTTGGCGTGTTTGGTGCCACTGTATCGAATGACTACGGAGGACTAGGATTGTCTTTAACCGAGTACTCGAAAATCATCGAAGCATTTGCTAGACAACCATCATTAGCAGCTAAAATGATTTCCCACAGCTCGGCAGGTATTCAACCGATCCTCGAGTTTGGCACTGACCAGCAAAAGGCCAGTTACCTACCAAAGTTGGCAAGTGGTGAATGGATTGCTGCATTAGCTATGCACGAATCCCAGTCTGGCACGGACCTCGCAGCCATTAAAACAGTGCTGAAAATAACCCCGGACGAGAGTCACTATACTTTAAACGGTACAAAAACCTACGTGACCAACGGTGAAGATGCAAACATATTTACTGTTCTTTGCAACATTGATCTGATTGGCACTGAAGACAAGCGGCTTGCCGAGACGCCAACTACCGCTGTGCTTGTTGCACGGGATCTGCCTGGTGTTAAAGTCGAAAAATCTCCCCGATTGCTTGGTCTCAATGGCGCCGGAATTGCGACCGTGACGTTCGATAATGTAAAACTATCGACCGACTGTATACTGGGCAAAAAAGGCGAAGGCTTCCAAGTAGCGTTGGCCGTACAGAATTACGTACGGTGTCTGATGACAGCCGCTACCATGAGCACTGCTCGCGAGGCACTAAACCTCGCTATAAAGTACGCCATTAGGACTCATCGGTATAAAAAGCCATTGCACGAATTTGAAATGATTGGCAAACGAGTAGCTACCATGACAGGTGATGTGTACGCGATGGAGAGTGCCGTCTACATGACTTCAGCGATCGCTGACGTAGTGCAGGATCCCGACTACTCTTTGGAAGCGGCTGCAGTTCGTCTCCTCGGTACGAAAGGGTCCCGTCGAGTGTTAGAAAGCAGTATTGACTTGCATGGTGTCAATGGGTTACTTGAAGATGGCGATTTGGTCCGCTGGCTCAACGACATACGAACGTTTGATGCGTTCGAATCAACTCAAAATCTGTGTCGCCTTCTTATTTCTATGAGTGGTGTTCAGTATACTGGACGTCTTTTTGCAACGGTGATTCACATTCTCCGTGATCCGTTGATGTCTCCTATGAAGTTCACAAAGTTTCGACTCGCTCGTTGGCGAGATGTAAAGGACACCCCCAAACTAGCTTGTGAAGTCGAGCAGTTTATTCATCCGTCACTAAAGAAGGAATGCCAGCAGCTCGAATACTGCATGGCTAGATTAGGATTTGCTGCTGAAGTCGCCCTCGAACAGTGGGGCGCCGAGTTGTTTGAAAATCAAACTATTTTGGATCGACTATCAGACATCGCCATTGATGTCTACACGTTCGCGACAGTTCTTGCACGAGCTTCAAGGTCGTATTGCATCGGCTTGCCGAACTCGGATTACGATATTAAGTTATCTCAAATTTATAGTAAAGAAGCTGTTGATCGTGTGAGATTTAACGTAAATGAGATTCAATATTGTTCAACACTACTGAGCCAGAGAACCCTTCGCGAAATGAATGCGAAGATTTTCAACGACAAAAAGTATATAGCTGCACATCCATTAACAAGAAACTGGGATTAGTGAAGTAAATAGATTAAGAAAAATTTGCATGTACAGTATCCAATGTAATTGATCAAAAGTGGGTGCTAGTACTGCAGTTACTGTTCAAGTCGAATGTCTGTCGAATAGTGAAGTTTCTATGTTAGATAGTACAAACCGACTGACAACGAAGTGAAGTTATATATATGGAAGACGTTTAGGCTGCAACTTGTATCACACATTGCTTGTATAATACAAGATAATTTTAATAAAACTGATAACCAACAGAAATAGATATGTTTTACGTAAAAATTTACCTGAGACTAATATCTGTTTTAATTAGATGAAAGATGATTTTATACCGAGAAGTGGGAAAACATTTAGGCTGGTTATAACTATGAGGTTAGATTCCTCATAGTTATACTGTATACATATCATGATGGATCTGTAATTCAATCTAATTATATATCAATATGTAAATGCTGAACTATTTAGCTGAGCTGACAATATTTTAACACTATGATTGTCCTTACAGTTGCTGACTATCTTATGAAAAAAGCAATTATCATTCTTGATAGTTATTCCTGATGCGGTTATAGAAGGTTCCTGATGCGTGAATGCGTAGAAAAAAAAAAGCGAGAATATATTGAGCTAAAAATCTACAACATATTACTTCCACGAGTAACTATATCGCAGACTTGGTTCGATTTTAGTAAGAGGTTCCTAATAATACAGTAAGTGCTAATAAACTTAAGAGCAAGATAAGAATTTTGTTACTCTCTATCCACTCTGTGCACAGTTATTTCCTGCCATTTGAACTAATTTGATTGTGCATCCCATAAGATTTGTTTTTATATTAAAAAATTGTTAATGACAAGAAAATATATTAAGAATAGGGGATAGATTAGTTAATTAATTTATTAAAACAGTTTTATAATATACAATTGTTGTATTTTCCTTCCATAAATGTAGTAGCATTTAACTTCTTAGCATGTTTATAAACTATTGTAAAATTCAGCTGAGCGTCTCCTAAGCCCCGTTGAGATTGAGATAATTTAACCACATTCTTTTCGCGCAATTTCATGAATAGAAAACGAGAATTGAGTCTTATTCAATTATATAATACTATTATTAGACATTTGATTTTATCGTATATTCACATAGCCATGCCATATAGCTGTTACTCTATGCCATGACAGATTTTTTGCCTTCACAAGGGTTCAATTTAGAGAGAGGAGACGAACTTATTGAGAGGGCAAATATGTTTAGAACTTACGTAATCCTATTTATCGCTAGTAAGATATTCGACACGAACGGACGGTTTTCACAAGTCATTTATACGTGAAATTTAGTAAGCCATATTAAGAAATAATAGTGCGCCGAATGTGAAGTTCGATAGCTACGACATGCTTAACTGTGAAGTTACCTGAAGGGCTGTTTTTAACTTTTTTTTTCTCGGTATTTGGTTACATATGTCAAATTCAGTTTTTTTGGTTACATATTCAAATTGAATGTAGAGATTCAAAGATGCGATGTTCGGACCGAACAAAATGCTTTAATAAAAAGAAAAAATTCCATTTACATGCCAGTAAAGTCAGAGGGACGCGTGGGAGTTAGATGGCTATGAGGCCACGAGCGCGTAGACAAGAGAGCGTAATTTGCTTTCCCGGGGTCGGGCAAAAACGAATAGCCTAAAATTAATCACGGTTGTACCGTGCATTTCTTCGGTAAGATACTTTTGTTACTTGCCTGGGCATCACACGCACACACATATCCATTTTTTTGTTATTCGTTCAATGAAATTGCCTAACGTCATTTTGGTGCTTATGCAGTGCCCTGATCCAATATGGCCTACGGTCTTCCATCTTTCCATTTTCGTTTGAATTTGTCGGTTTACTAATGGTATGATAAGTATAATAACGAACTTACATTTGTTTCAAGTTCCCGATGCTACCGTCTTCTCCATCACGCAGGCATGGTGTGCATGATGTTGTTGAAGTTAGATTATTAATTAAGGCACATTATTTTATAATATTGCCTATCACATCTCACGGGAACCTGTTACAGTTATTATGCGGATTTGGTTTTAGGACCTTCTTAGTTTTAGGTAACCGAGCCTTTACGTTTGACCTGTGCGAGTATTGTGGCATTTGTTATTCTTTGTAGAATTCAAAGCGCTTATTATCAAAATTTATGTTCCTGCTACACCATAGCCAGTGCTGTCTATAACGGCTCAATAGGTATTGAAAGTTTTTAAAACTTGGAAGAAGATACACTAAATTAAATATTTTTTCTTAGCCAAATAGTGCTTAGCAATTTTACTCGACGACGTACCCAATTTTCTTATTTTTGCGTTTAAAATCTTGCGTCTCGTTCTGTAAAAACTAGTAAATCAACAAAGACAAACGGTCCCATGGCATGCTATGTCTCTTCGCCGAAGGTAGCACGTGAGTGAAGATCGTTTCTTCATTAAACAATTATGTATTCCCTTTAGCCAAAAATTTTTGCATGTAATGTTGTTTCTATCATTATTATCACACGCACGGTAACTAGTTTTATTTGCCAATAAGTGAAAATAGTGGTAGTCCACTGGCGCGAGATCTGGAGAATATGGCAGGTGCAGAAAAAGCTGCCAGTCAGGCTCCTGCAGAACGGCTTTCACGATCTTTCCTGTACACGACTTGGCATTGTCGTAGATATAATGGCTTTTTCTCGTTAATAGGATGTTTTCTGCTGGATAGCCTCGTTCAATTGGTGCAACCGGGCTGCGCGCAGGTTGTGTGAATCCGACGTCCTCATTGACCTCAAATGGCGAACTAGGTTGCGGTACATTTTCCAGGTCTGGGATTCAACCTTTAAATTTAGTAAACCCCTTCGAGCAGATTTCTCAGTAGTAGAGTCTTCACTGCATACGATATGCAATATTCGGCATATAATATTCCAGACAGCTTTGGCAGCCTCTGACCTCGGTAAAATAACTTAAGGGAAATAAGTAGTCTCCGTGATAGCTTTGGGAATAACGTATTTACCTGTTTATCTTAGACGCACGTTATGATCTAAGTCTGAACCCGAGCATCGATAGACAGAGTTCGTTTCGTATTGGCCAACTGTCTGCAATGGCGATACCGGACGTAAAACTCAAAACAGAAGTAGAATAAGTAAGTGCCGAAGACTCACTTTTTCTACCTAGAACCTGTATTCTTAAAGCCTGAACTGTAGCTCAAAACTCCATTCGTTGCATAGTGAAATTGCAGCGTATTTGTAAAGCACTTTCGAATGGCATACAGAAATACACATGGAGAAAAGTAATGAACAAAAAACCTAAAAAAAACTACCTTTATTAAAGTACCGATTTAAAATAAAACTGACTAAGTTAAAATCGCAGAGAATTTTTATAAAATGATATTTACTATATTCATTTTACGATAAAGTGTATAATTGAGTTTATTCGCTGGAAACGTAATACAGTACTAGACCATCCACTTGGCTGACAAATGATTCATTTAACGATGGACCATCTGAGTGACTTACTTATGTCGTCATACTGTCGACACATAAGGGCAATTAACTTAGCCCCTTTCATACAACATGATTTACTTGCGAAAATCGCATTTGCGTAATGCCATTCACTTGGTGTGTATAAAACTTTGCAACTACTGAAGGTACTACTAGGATTTACTACCTAGATAATAGATAATCCGATTTTCTAAAAAGACGACTCAAACACTTTTTAAGGTATAAGTATTAGCCTACCGTAGATATGGATATACAAAAAACACCTTCTGGCTAGTATCTTGCAGGAATCACAGACCGCAATCATCAAAGTCGTTGAGGTGTTGTTGCGACAAGATGCCTATATTTGGGCAACTATTGCGTGTTGATTGCTATCACCTATTGAAGTTAAAAAAATACGGCTCATGTTACTGCGGGGCAAACCGACTTCTCGTTGGCTGTGTTCGTCCTCAAACGGTTAACTGAGAACCTAGTAAGGTAATGGAAGAAAAGAAACCACTTATGATGGAGGACACAGTAACAGCAGATGCAAAACGGCTGGATAAGTATGACCACAGCCAACTCTCCAAACCTGCTCTGCTCTTATGTTACGAGGAGGTCATTTATTCTGCTCCTGTCCCGTGTTGTCTTCCGATGAGTGACCTAACGGGACCAAAGACTCTTGTCCCTTTTCGTCTAGTTACATAGGGTTATTTTAATTTAGATGCAAATCCAAACGAAGCAAAGAGTTGGCCATAGGACATGAACGCAGCAGTCAGTTGAAGGCGTAAAGGCGGCCAATGCACAAAGTGCGCTTGCTTGTGCATGAGAGTGTACGTGCCTGCGTGGAGTGGTTAGCGCCGGTTTGAGCGTCGGGGTTAAAGTGACTGCTAGACGTACGCAACGTTGCTTGCAGGTCAGTTTGATTCTATCAACTTTATTATCTATTTAACTAGCAGCAATGGGATGGGATGCTAAAGAGAACAAAACAGAGTGGGCAATTTCTAAAAAGCGACACGACATCAAACAGTAACGGAGAATCGAAGGCCTGTCACCGCTTGAGACAGCTGCACAATATAGGCTGTAGTCTATTGACATTTGTGCTAAGAAAAACGTGTGCAACATGTGACTGATACAGTCGAGAGAAGGTGATTAATTAGAAATGACTTGGACGATGTTAGAGTTCATAAAATTGCAAGGCGTTTGGTTTTTTGCGTCAGGTTTGTCTGACAAATAATCATGCAGAACTGTACTTGGGTTAATTTTCTGATCAACGTTATACTTATCGTCAAAGTTCCTTATTGCCTTATTCTTTCCCTTATACGATTTACTTAGCTGTGTAGCGCAAATGAACAGTGAATACAAATACAAAATATGTACAAAGAAAGTGTGTCGCCTATCTTTAAATCATGCAATCACATATCATTTATTGAGATAAAAGTTATAATAAATGCTATGCATCTACCAAGCGAAAAACAAGTCACACAATCGGAAGTACTAAATTTAAATATTTCCCGTTGTAGTCATCGTTCACTGCTCATTTCCCCAGGCACAAAGTGCGCGGAGTTGTGTAAAAGATTTAATTTTCAAACCGTTTGGCCCAATACAATCAAAAGACCGGAGTATAATTCCATAACCTCGTAAACCCCGTAATCTGGCATCGTCCACTGCAGCTGCTGCCGCTATGACCCTGCCGACGATTCCAACGGTCTCAGGAGGAAAACCTTCTTAATCTCCAACTAACCGGAGTCTGGCCGAGCCGGCTGCCACTGACTCCCTGTTGCGTTTGTTGTGGTAAGGCAGTAGCGCTAGGGACTTGGATATCTCCAGCTCATCTTATCCGAATACAAAGGACTTCGCCCGACAAACGGCGGTCTCACCCAAAGAAGCTTCCTGCTGGCCTACCAGCCCGTCTTTCCTTCACGAGATACAATTCTAATCCCTACGTGATCTTGAGCTTCGCAGCTCGACAAGGAGTCCACATCCTTCGCGACTAGGCCTACTAGTCTTAGCCGCCCTACTACCGTAATCAGATTGGCGTGCACTCGAGACCCACATCTGGGTTGTTACTGACTACTGACTGGCTTTGTCGGTGGGTCTCAGTAAGCACCAGCAGTGCGAATCCTATCCTACCTAGTAGGGCAGGTATGACTACAGATTACCCCCAGTTCTGGTTGCCTCTCCATTTTCCCTGACAGCGGAGGTTCTTGGTCCTCGGCGTGCGTCAGCGGCGGCACCCTTGGACGGAGCCCTGTCAGGTTTTGCGGGTGGTTAGGGGTTGCGATTGCGGCCCCTGGGTCAGTAGTGGGTGAATGCGATTTTTTTGTGTATGAGCAGCGCCAGTGTGCCTGTTTTCTTCAGAGAATGCTGTGACGGGCTAGAGGCTTCGCGACGGTCACAATGCAGGTAGGTCGCCCAGCGGAAACTCGTTGGTTATTCGAGGAAAACATGCTAGCCTAAAAAAGGTTTTGCTTTAGCAAAACGAGGCTTGACTATACGTACAGATTTGACCTACTAGAATGTTGAGTTTGACCGTTGAAATAGGACCGCTCGTGGAAAAATACAGAATAAGGATTAGCGTTTATGGTCCCATGGCATCTGTGGGACTGTGAAAAATGGTGCTCCTATAGAAGAATACGATATTCCTCTCTGGAAGGAAATTATGCCTCTCAAATAATAAAAGACAACAATATTCTCAAGTTAATATCTAGTTACAAGAATGCCACGGTAGTCACGAGTCTACTCTTATTCTGAAATATAAGGTAAATCCGTGAAAAGATGGTCTCGTTCGTTCCTATTGTTCGTTTATTACGATTATTCTGCATTAAATTTGTTTCCCCATCTCATGTGGGCCCTCATAATGTGCCAGATACGTTTTTACCTGCTTGCTTTATTTGATAGAGTCCAACATACTATAATTTGTTGTTAAAGCCTTACAGTTATGCATATAAGCGAGTTGTGTACTGCAACAATGCAAAATCAATGCAACTCAATACGAAAGCAACCACCAGAGCTGAAAAAAAGGTATACCGATGTGAACAAATGAAGGTTCAGTTGATTGTAAATAAGGAACCGCATCTGAGCCAGTGCTGCTTGTATATAGTAGTCCGACGGCAGGTGTTAAGATTGGCTGCAATATGATGACGAGAACAAACTATGTCTAAACCAGCATCAAAGGAAGCTCGCTGTTGGTATACGATATGTTGCGTGAAAGTTATACTCCAGATAATTCCATTAACACTTTGAATCTAGGTACGCTGTGAGGCGTAGAACTGTAAACCATGGAACAAGCAGAACATAGCATCGTTCGCTTGGGTGAATCAACACTTACGGCGGCAGAAATTATTCGAAGATATAGATCACATTACCGCTATTCAGTAGACAAAATGCGTAGTGTAAATTTGTGCGTAAGACACCTAGTACATCCGCCATTCATTTGTGAATTTGGACTGCATTTGGAAATACCATTATTTAGAAGAAAGCTGCTATAACAGACTGCTAATAGCTCAGCATACCCATTATTATCGTTAGATCATACGAAGAAAAAAGCAAGCATAATGCCTAAATAGCTTGAAGATCTTTAGAAAAAAAAATGTCACCTAGGAGCCATTTTGTTACAAACACGCTTGCAACAATACCTAAATATTCCGTCCAATTAATCAGTCACATGGCACTTGCTTGCATGATTTCTATAATAACATATAGCACATATGTTAATAGAAATGTTACTAGAGAAAATAAGAAAAAATAACGAAGTGAATATAACATACTGGAAATATAACTTAGTCCTTTTAATCAGCCTTATGCCAGCACTCACCTCTTTGTAAGGTCATGTCAAACACGTTGATGCCTCCCTCAAGCGTACAGTTCCAACGTTCATGCCGAAACTGCTCCTGGCATTCGATAATGCCTCGACGCGCGCCTTCTGATATGGCCAGCAGCGCGTGAGGATTTCGATGACAGAGATCGAGTTGTGACTGGACTAATCCAGGTACAGCGCTGCAGAGCTCTGAAAGCCGGATGGCCAACGGGTCAACTTGTGGAGACAGTGGCGAACCGTCAGATGATACCGGTTGATCTCCTGCGAGTCGATCCAACGACCGTATGGACTGATAATCAACCAATCCCAAATACCTGAAGTTTAAAGTTAAAATATCAGTAAAAAAAAATAGCACTAGTAACAGTTGTTTTACTTAGGTAAGTAGTGTAATAAAGTAGGTAAACAATTAAACGATGTTGTGCACGTGGCTGAATATGAAACATCAATAGCAATGTATATGGCTAGAGTTTTATGAATACGCATACTGGATAAATAAACGTTTGAAAAAGCTGCAGTAACATTTCGTCGTGCGGAGTTCTTCCTGGGTTCTCGTATCCGATACAATTCCGCTGACTTGTATCAAGAAACTCAATTGAACTCACTTCATCTGTGCTCGTTTGTCAATTCCAAGCGTCAACTCCAAGGATTTTATTGCTACTGTGGCGGGCTACCCTGACGTCTTCTGTTTACTACCGGGCATCTGGTTTTAGCTTAGTTCTACCATTTTCTCATACTCGCTTTACTTTGTCTCTAAATACCGCATTCCGCTCTGCGAGTGATCCTATCAGACACCGTTCAGCCAGTGGGAATAGAACCGGATTTCAATGAATACTTATTCCAGGTATCTACCATTCGCGCAGCTCTTTATTCACCGCATCCTTGCGAAGCAGTGGCATATACAGACAGCAATTGAGTGGACTTAGTCTACTCCTTCTTATAAAGGGAAGGGTGTGTTTGTGCTTAATCTGTGCCTATGTGCGTTGCAGATCGATTTTTTAGAAGTGGTGCGCTCTTCCACTATCTGGCAAACTTTTTTCTCCTTCGTTTCCTCCCGGTGACTGTCATCGAAGCCGCATTTTTGTTGGAATTGCTTTTGGTGGCCTGCCTCAGATCTGATCTCTGTTCAGTGGTTATGCCCATCGAAGAAGACAGCAACTGCGGTTCAGTTTTAACTACTCTGGTCGCACGCTGAAGCGGCCGCGGACTCGGAAGCTGTTTCTCATCTTAACAACTTCTATTGCTTTTGCTGCTTTTACAGCTTAATCCAACGCACTCCAGTGGAGTTAAAACTATTCTAAGACAGGAGTGGGTGTCCCTGTTTCACAGAGGGCCAGCGAGAGCCAAGTCTTATCTATTTATTTCTGACTCCCCCTTTTCTTTGGTTTCGATATAATAGTGTTTCTGCGTACCTCGCAGTGTCTCCGTCGATCCTCCTTTTTTTTGTCAGCCCCTCACCGTCCCCGGTCCTTGACCGCCTCGACATCCGTTTGGTCGGCTTAGACCGCGAACAATAGCGATCCACTATCAAAGAATAGAAGTTCGCTAGGGATTGGGAAGTCGGATGTGACTGTGCGCGGATGTGTCTATCTGCATGTGCACAACTGTGCTAACGTTTCGATGTGGTGGCAATGATACAGAGACGCGAGTTCCATATTCCCGCCAAACACTAGCCTGTCAAAGTTCGTTGGGTAAGTCTGGCGTTGAAAACTATAAGTCAGAGTTGCTGGCAGCAATTGCTGTTCAAGGCTGAAATCGCTAGCCAGCAGCAGAAGGCTTTTGGTAAATTTTTGATTTCGACCACAAAAAGGACGAGTAGCAATAACAGCAGCGGCCTTTCTCTTGTTCGTTCAGACGTTGCAATGAAATCTGACAATGAAGTCTGGGTGGGAGTCTTTTCAGTTAGCGACTTGTATTCTGTCATTGTCGATATAGGCATAGATTTGCAACACTTTTGAATAAAAACGTGATGTTTTTTAAGGCAGAGCCTTTTGTTAGATTGCTGTCCTTATCCGAGACAGCAGAAACGTAAACGAGTTAGTTGATTTAACTCATTTAAATGTGGTTAGTTGCGTATGGCTGAACCTAGCCTAGATTTTGGCTTAGGGAAGCTAATCAGAGTCTTAGGCCGAGCTTAAACGAGACTTTTTCTTTGCATAAGAATGCTAATGTGTTTGGGTTAAATTTATTATGGGACAACAGACGTAAAGACGACAGAACGGCCTTTTAGGCTCGCGGACATTTTGCGGACTTAACTAAACTTCCGCTAGTAATTCTTGCGGCATGATGGTTGGTCTACACATATATGTACACTAACCCACGTTTAAAGCGTCCCTCTGTGATGAACATTTCGCAAGGTTATATCCCTTACGTCGGCTAATACCCTTAGGAATGCTTTTCTAGGTTTGATTTGTTTGCGCCTTTAGTGGACAATATTGTCTATTGCATGCGTGACGCCAGGTAAAGATAGCTTAAAGATTTATTTCTATAAATTAGTTAGACGTCTATAATTTTGATTATTACCAAAATTATTGTGGTTGTGAGAAGCTGAGTTACTCATCACCGTTGGGCCAACCTTAGACGCATTATTATGTACGCAACAGATCGTAGTACCGCCTGTAAAGCGGTGCTATCTCTATCTGAAGCCTCTACGTTAAAATTGAAATAGGGATGGTAATTGAACTTTTACTATTAACTATTATTGTAATGGCATTGGCGCACGTCAGCGTTTCCAGGCTGTACAATACATCCGATATGCACCGCTTGGCTTTAGCCGGCATGCAGTTCGGCATGACGCCGGTTAACTGGCGTCCCACTCTTTTCGCTTCTTAAAGCAAAAGTCTGCGAAGGTATACCAAAACGCCAAAACACGAATGCTTGAACCGCTGTACTTCGCCGATCTTTGCCATTACGATGCTTGGTCAAATCGTCGTTGCGTACGTTTAACGGGAAGTGAACATAAGAGGAAACAGAAGGCGAGGTGCAGTGAGGTACTCTGCGCCGAAGAAGGCAAATGACACAAAAAAGGAAAAAGACTTGTTCGACCGCCTTCCGACATTGCCGTACGCTCTGCCTATTTGCAAACGAACGAAACCAATATATCGAGAGTGCATCGTCTTTTCAAGTTGAACGACGGTAACCCTGGCGGCAACAGCAGTAAGCGGCAGGGTCGCGCGATTTAGGACCGATGGCGGCATAGGACACTATCGTTATGTGGATGCTCGGCCTGAAGCACAACACAGGACAGAGGAGAAGCCGAACTTCTATTACTGGCAGAAGTAGTAGAATGCATGGCTACATTTGGTCGAGCCGAGGGTCCTAGCATTTAAGTACCATTGAATATTGTGATAGCCTGTGGGAAGAAGGGAAAAAGCCTCAAGGAAGAGACGGAGTAACTTCAAGTGCGCTTTTACAGTCTCACACGCATGGCTCTGTTTAGACACCAGATTTTGTTCAGTCTACCTAGCTATATCGTAGCGCGACACGTTGCAGTTGCAAGGCCAGGGTAGCGCAAGCCAAGATGATGCAAGTGCTGAAGGCCCATAAGTGACCTTCTTTATCGTATCCGCCGGAGACTGGCGATAACGGTAGGAACTACCCATAATCATCGCCATTGCGTTCTTGAAGCTATCCATTTAGCCAGCCAGTCAAGTGGCGTGTCATGGAATGGCGAAATGCACGACTACGCCAGACAGGGCTGAGCTGCGGTATGAATCGAGAACTCATCAGGCAAGCAGCCGCTGCACTCGTCTAGTTCTTCTATTTCCTTGTCTCCCGCTCCGCTGCTTCAGACGGCCCCTAGCAGGAAGCGAACCCACAACGACCCAAACGACTAGCAACGGGTCCTGAACTTCAAGTCGAAGCTACTTCAGTGCTATCAAAAGGTATGATGTGCGATCAAAGTTATCAGCTAGCAAGGGTCAATTGACTCCGTTGCTCACCCTAAGGTGCCATAGAATGGCACGTACAAGCAGACAGTCATCCATATAGACAGCCTCACCAACAAGCACATCGTTGGATTTGTCAAAAAACGAAGAATGTGTGCTTGAATGCACTCACTGGGAACACCCAGTGGGGACTTAATTCAGAAAAGCAGCAGCATCAATCAGCTCGCACACAGTTTTTTTTTATTGTGATTTTAATTGCACTCACAAATACCACGTACTATCACATGGATCCAACCGTTCTGTTTTTTGCAACTTCTTTACATTTGCTGATCCTGCTGCTGTCACAGCCTTCTATCGTAGCCGTATGCCATTCGTGAATGAGTCGTTATTGTCGCAGTTGGCCACTGCAATAGCATAGAAAAAAAAAAGAACAGGCTTCTTCAGTTGCTAAGTTGCGCAGATACTTTTCCACAGATAGATCTCATTCGGACCTAAAATTACCTGTCGATGTTGAAGCTACAATTGATACTGCTGCAGCTCACATAATGGGCAAGTTATATATATAAATTTGCAGGCGGGTACACAAAAGGATACACTTCCGTGATCCGCAAAGCAGCTGCTATTTGAAGTTGACCAAATTACCGATGATGAATTGACCCATGCGTTGTAGGGACGAAAAACTATTTGTCTTAAATTATTCCTGATCCATTGGTCGGGTACCGGGGAGGATAGGTGCTGTGTTTGAACCGGTTGCATATAAAGTTATTTCACTTCTCAAAAGCCGTATCGCTAATATAATATATACTTCAAGAGATACCCATTTTCTTTTTGGAGACAATTTAAGGGGGCGGAATGACGACTTGTATCAGGGTTTTGCCATACTATTGCAACACTATTCAGTAGGTTCCCTTGCCAGTCATTATCTGCAAGCTGTTATTTGAACGTGACCATTCCAGAAAATGATATTGATACACAGTATCGCTAAATACGAGTAGTATAGGTCAGCGGCTGAGTGACTAATATCTGAACGCCAAAAAGGAGGTGGCAAAAACTGCGCCGCCTGCAGGACGGGGCTCAAGCCTGTAATACCATTATGCGTTCTTGCTCTCTATTGCGACAGGCCTCAATGTTGAACGATATTCATGCGAGCTAGAATATCACGTAGCAGTTGTATCGAGTGGAATAGACATAGAGTTTGGTGGTGACGAGGAATTGCTTATTTGTTCATCCATTACACAGTGGATAAGAGATCGCGGTATAATACAACAGGCGATGATAATGAAAACGGTATTACAGCTGACTTTTACAAACTAATCAGCTAACCCGAATTTTGAATTGACGTCACGCATATTGATATAATTTCGAAATTCGACGAGAAAACATAACATGATGCCGCCAGCAATCATTACTAAGTATAGATATCAACTATAACATGTGCAGAAAGGCATTCAATGTCCCAGTCGATCGACGTTTCTAACGCTTTTTTCCACACTTTTTTTGTGCTTCCAATGAAGCGGTAAACGGTTAGTTCAAATCGTGGCCGACTTCTTCTGTAGGCTTGCTCTATTCCAAACCTAGACGGAATCTTTAGCTCATGAATAGCCAGTATTATCAAAAGCTAATGAAGCTCTATGACCACCTTTTTTGTACACGCAGACCCACATAAAGCGTGCCTTAGATGGATTTATATTTATTTTCAGAATGTCTGCTGGCTTAGCTAAAGAGGTCTCAAGAAATACTAAAGTTTTAGATCGAGATAAATTTCTATTAAATATGGCATATGATGATTAAAAAAAAATGCTAAAATTTCAATATCGGCGCTAATATTTTCTGCCTTCTTCACACTAGGCAATATTTTTCTTCAAAATAACATAGGAATCTTTTTCTATCTGAGTAATTTTAAGTTCGTATAGACATATTCAGTGATAATTCCTGTAATCCTATTATTTGTGCGAATATTCCTCTTCCAAAATACACGAATAGAATTTTAGAAAGGTATATTTTAAAATAAATAACCGTTGTCCTCTTTGTGCTATGAAAGCAACCAGATATGGCAGATTGTAGAGATGCTATAAATTACCAGCTATACAACGAAGCATCATACGGTGGCCGAGTGTGACCGCATAATTTTGAAGCTAAGTGGTGCCCAGATGCTTGAATTGCCCAGGGCGACACTCAGTCATGGCTCACTTTAATTCGGTTTTTGAAGCTGTTAGTACTGATGTTGAGGAAAGGACCAGAGTTTCAACATTTTGGCCTACAGCCATCATCCTATGCCCCGGCGATAACTGTAAAAGCAGTAGCACAAAGTTTCAAGCTAAGCCTCTAACAATAAGCTGAAAAGAACACTGACGGCAAGTACGAGGACTCTCTGTGGCCTGTGTGAGTCTATGGCCAGATCGACAGAAATAGAAACTTTACAGTGTGTAGTAATAAAGGAACATCTTATTTTTACACATAAGCAACATTTGACTTTCTGCTGTTAGCTGAGACACAGCTCTAATAGATGACGCTTACACAGAAAGGCTAAGGACGGGATCAATCTTGATGCTTGACTGCTTTAATTTATTGTGTAATACGAAAAATCAAGCAAAAATATTTCATTTAACTCGGTATACCGTGACTCTGATATGACGATTATACAATAAATATAGACGTATCTATCTGATCTAAAAAGTTTCAGCGCTAACAGAAATTAATTCATTTAAACAATATTCTCTTGACTGTTCCCTACTCCACGGCATTACGGCGTAAGTGCTGCAACAGGTGCAGTTGATAAGCTGTTGATGCAGATAAGACATTTTTTTTTTAATATACCTTACCTGGCAGTGAACTTCATGCACTTGCTTAGCTTATATCCGCAAAGCATGTTTGTATTCCAGATAGGCAAAGGAATTTTAATTCGATTTCTACTCTTACTATCGTATACATTCGTTTCCTGCATAATCCTATTATATTTATTTGTATATGCATACACAATGAGGCTTGCCCCTTCCAAAATTTTCTGCTTCCGCCTGCTCGATGCCTCGACGAATATCTAATACTTATTATGGTAACTTCGTTTGCTTCTATTGTAATTAATTCCGAAAGCTCAAACCAGAAAGTTGCAACATTTCTGACAGCCTGAAGTGGTGAACGAGTAATTATAGGCGCGTGATCCGCCTGTTAGAAGTCGTTTCAGCCCCATAGGCTCTAGAACGGGTGGACAAAGTAAAATAGTTGAGTATAAACAATTTATATAGTCAAATACATAATATCAAAGGTAGATAAGGCTAGGTGAGTTGATATACTGTACATAGTCTGACTAACTCCGCTCTTAACGTGCTAGCCTAGGCTAGTACTGTGTCGAGAAACCGACAGAAGATTTCTGCTCTCTCAAATCCGCTAAAGCTGACGATTACGCCAAATTTGAGAACCCCCAGAGAATATGACACCAGCTACTACTTACTCCTTATTTGCCCGCTACTTTCGATTTGTCATTGCAGAATTGGAATATGCAGATGGGACGGTCGTAGGCCAGCAATGAGCCATCTAGAGTTGCCATTGCACTGATTCTACTCATCCTTAGCAGGCCCTTCTGATATAAGCGAGGCTATGCAACAGAGGGTAGTAATGGTCCGAATTGAAAATCAGTGTACTATGCGCAATTCTGCCAGTGTGAAGAGGAGGTTGGCTCTACTAACGTGAGCAGACCTACTCGTTGAGGCTGTTAGAATTTTTGGGAGCACAAATTGTAGAGTATGGCATATTTGGTAGGCTTGCAACGAGGGATCATATTGGAATATGATCATCGCCGGAGTTGACTTGAGGATGATGGCTTATTGAGGAGCGGCTTCTAGTATGGGTGAATAACTGGTTGGTCGACTCTGCGACGGTTAAGTCAGGGGGAGCCGGACCAAGTAGACCCTGGGGTTGTGCCACAGACTCTTCGTGCTGTCTTGCGGCTAATGCGATCAGTGGGCGAGTCTGAAGTCTCGTTAACCCTTGTATTACCAGATGTCTTGATGAAGGGGAATAGAAGAGATGAACCTTTGAAATTCGAAAAAAATCAATTTGTATAACTTCATAAACCTATTCGTTTAAGGATGAAACATTAAATAAGTAATACAAATACCGTAGACACGTGATTGGGCGCACGCTTCAATGAAACAGCATAATGTCAATAATCTTTAACTATAACTGTATTAAATAAAACTAAAACTGTAAACTAAGTAATACTTCTAAGTAAGAATTGGAGGTGACATAATCTAACGAGCTATTCCTACTGGAACGCACTCGTGGTACGTCTTTAGAAGAAAGAATGATCAAGTTAGATTGAGCGTTGAAAGAGGAGACATTGTATAACAATAAATAATCAATCTATAACAAGATGATAACGACCGCATCGTGTAAGCAGAAACGGCCGTTATACGTGTTAGGTTAACTCATCTCAAAATTACGGAGATAAAACTTATAAAGTACTACCCTTAGTATATCACGCTAAAAAAACCCAAGGCTTTTTACACTCATTAAATGTCAGATAGCCCAACACTAATTATTCTAGATTCACATGCATTGGATTCGATAATTACAGCCTAAACATATGGACAACGTTAGCGTATTCTCACAAAACACCCGACGGTCAGCCATTATCAATACCTCACACATATTGGAATTCGATTACATTTTTAATAGTTGATCGAAACAACAGCGGGACAATTACCGTATGCAAAAGTATTTGTCATCGAAAAACGAGGCTGTCCGTTGTGGCTGAACGCCTTCGTACTCTTTGTCCATTGTTATTGGCCAGACAACAGATCAGATAGGTCGACAAGCCAGGCAGAACTACGAAAGCTAAGCGATACAATGAAGACTGTTTAGCAGGCGGATCTTAGATTAGAATTTATTGCGAGGCACAGGGCTACTTCTTCCTTAGGTTATCGGCGATCGTCAGCAAGAAACGCTAAATCGAGGGTCTTTGAAAAAAACACCTGGTCTCGACCTAGCGCAAGCAGTCAGAGAAACAGATCTGAGACTGTTCGGCAATTCTGTTGAGATTTTATAACGATAGTACAAATCGCTTTGCAGAGTAACATAAGCTGGCTATGAGGCAAAAATTGCAAGCCTATTTACTAACTTGCTTTTGATTCTTCTAAGTTGACTATCGAGGCAGAATAAAAGGCTACAATTGCCAAAATCTTTGGTCGATCCTACTTTCTTGTTTGTACAGAAACCACACATGCAGGTAGGGCCATTTAGTAAACTTAAGTTACGCAGGCTGTTGGATATAGTCTCTGGAACCAGCCGCACACGTTAGTGCGTACTATAGTGATGTTCTGTCAAAAATTTTTCATTTCGTGTCGTCAACTAAAGATCATATGTTTCTCTCATAGCCCTGTGAGTTATACGCTAGACTTAGGGGACAAAAACGTTTTCCCCTTTTCAAGAAAAGATGCTTTTCATGTCTTTCTTCTGGTAATGCTAGTAAATGCAACGGTCGACAGCTCGAATCGTTTCGTATTTCAAACACCATCAATAATAGTGTACAGGCAAATATTTAGCTCACTTGTCCAGTTTATAGCAGAAGTACTTTAGTCAAATAACAAAAGCTAACAGCTCTGTTTGTTAAACAAACTACTTGTTGTTTCCTTTCTGTAAATAAAGTCTTTTCAAAAACTGCGTTTCACATATTAAGTTCATTGTTGTATTTGCGCAGAAGCGTTTCAGACAAAATAGCATTTCGCTCTGAATGAATGCTGAAAATGATAAAAATGCCTTTTTTTTTTCGCTGGAAAGAAGGAAACTAAATTCTTCATAGTTCCTCAGCAAGCTTGTTGGGTAATTCAATGGATTTTTCAAGGACTCAAAAAATACGTGGTAGATTTTTTGACATCTATGTTCACAGCAGTGGCTGTCAAACGAAGTGAATTTGTATGCTCCTATTTACGGCAAAAGTCAGGGTAATTGCCTGTCCGGAATATATATTCGTTTATGCTAATGAAGTAATGCCGCTATGAAGCGGGAATAAAAGGCTGTACACGAAAAGCACAAATTCTATCCCCTCGCGGAAGTCCCTTTGCAGAATAAAGCCCAGCAATTGGCTTTAAAATAATGCTTCACTCGTCGAAACAACTTTTCTAAATAGCACAAACCTCTCAACTGATTAGTTGGCCGGCCCCATTTTACCCTTTGCAGTAAAATAGGTTCCAGTTCGCCTCGTCTATGGTGACACTTAGATGGGATGTTTTCAATAAATTTCCCATTTACGTTAGTTAGGTGACCCCGGTTATCGCAGGCCCTAGGACTTACTTTTCAGATCGAGTAAAACTATACTATATATGATACTAATCTACTACTATGATACTGAAACACGATCGAACGATACCGATCGGCGCAAAACTTAAATTTCGCCTCCACAGTGCCAGCTTAAAAGTATTGATATAGCAATAAACTATTAGTAGTAGTATAAAGTAGGAAATACAATATTTTTGGTAGATTATGCCGGGCAAGTTGGTCTGTATCTAGCGAGGAGTGAATATTGTATATGTCGGCTTTACAAATGATAAAGGTCAGTATTTATGCCGCCTTGTTACCCTCTACTTCAAGGTTAGAAGTTTTCCACTTGTTCGTTACCGAAATAATTCCCATGGCTCGGCTGTAACGCTGACCTATACTGTAATGTTTAGTAGAGTGCAGTCTTTTTCTTTATTCTGAGCTAGCTTTGAACACATGTTAATTCACATGTGCCGTTGTTAGAGCAGCTAAATAACAATATAATTTGCTAATTAGGATAAAAAAATGTTTGCATTAATTTAGTTATTGGTTCTCGCGCGTGTAAAACAAAATGCCGTTTGTATCGCCATTAAGAGGTGGTTAAGGCATCTATAGGTGGTCCCGTTGCATAGACTGTTTTGCTACTGCTGATAACCTGTACAGCAGACGTTCGAAGTCTGTTCTAAGCACCCGGTGAGCTGACGACACTATTAATTGTTGCGCAATTACGTTGGTCGTCTCCATCGCGCACTTTCTACAGTTTGTTTAGGCGACAAACATAGAATCATTTGCTATTGCGGCGGTGTTGTATAGCCGCGTCGGTATCGGCACTGTGCAAAAGATGTGGGTCAGATCAAATCAAATCAGAAGCCATAACAACGGTGGTCTGCCATTATCCTGTGTAAACATCGTTTTGCTCTGTTCTGATGGTGACGAATGCGAAACCAAAGGATAGCAGCTGGAGTTCAGTGAGCAGAATCGGTAAGCAGGTTGGCTGGCTATCTGCCTCCCTTCTCCGTTTCGATGTTTCCTTCGACTGTTTCACCAAGGTCAAGCGTTGGTTACAATACTGGTTGTTGTGACCACAAACAGGAGCTTTTCTCATTTCGTAATCCTTGCTCACTAGTTCTTGTTACAGCTTCCTGTTACGTTGCAAATCTTACCGTTAACTAGGTGTTGATGTTTTCAGTTTCCCTAGATTGTACCTTTATGGCATAGTATCTCTATTCGATTCTTTTAGTTTTCTCTCCTGTATGATACCTTTCGATTAATTAGTAGTTGAAGCCAGTAGATGGCTATGATTGTTGCAGGCTTGTCGGTCGTCCGTCGTACGCTTCTAACCGTGGCCTCCACATATCGTTGTCTGGAACAGCCGAATCCAAGTGTCCTGTTGAGTTGATCACTGCTACTGCGTCTGTCACTGTGATTATTATTAGTACAAGCGGAAACCCTAACGGTATAAGGGACTTCCCGCTGATATGCAAATCTCCAACTAATTCTCACCTCCAGTACACGGCCACATATTACCGCTTAGCTCGTACCACGCATAACATACCTCTTGTGGTCTACTTGCATTTAACCACTAATAGCATGGAATAACAGACTATCCTTTTCGATATCTTTTCCCGTAGGTGCTCATTGTTAATGCTAGCCCGCCAGGTGCCATATCTTCTCCACCGCAGTTCGTTGGAGTTAATCCAGTCATAAAGCAAAACGCAATCGTACCTCCCAAGCATTTCTTTTTCCACTGCGTACCCACATCGTGCGGGGGATCATGTCCGTGACGCTCTACTTCGTGCTCTACTGTCCGCATTTCCGCTAACTGTGTCAATGGTCAACAATAGAAAGTAACGATTTGATGAGGGCAAGCGGCGGCTGAGATTGGCCTGGTAGATGCCCTTCTGTATTTCCTTTTCATCGCCGCGATTGGCGAAACGTGACGGCGAATAACTAGCAGAGACAATACGAAAAAAAAAAACGCTCGTTACTTGATGCCGGTGACTCTTTCGTATGTGCTGACAAAACTGCCAAATTGCAAAAACCAACGTGTGAGTGTACAAGGCGTGTGGGGAATAGGCTATGGAACTGAAAGCTGTACCTGTGCAAAAAGCATCCGACAAGTTGATGCTGGACTAAGCCATCCGAACCCACCGCGACCTAGGACAAATATGCAACGTCCTCGGTACTGCAGCTGCTATCGGGATAAAGCAATTTGTGGTCATCTCTCTTTAAAAGAGGTCTGGTATCATAGAATGCCAAAGTTACGGGTCGAGCGTCGCAAAGTTATGAGACGGCCAAGAAACTTATTACCACTATCGGACAAAGGCAGACAAAATATACACACACACACACACACATAGAGAAACGATTCTCACTTTAACAAACACGATTGTTAGAAGTCAAAGGAGAAGTCAGAAAGTCCGAACTCGGAGGCGACTAAAAGTTCCGTAATGACGTGACGCTTGAAGGCACAAAAAGAGCTGTGGTCACAGAGGGTAATTAGGGTGATTACATATGGAGGACCAAGACGATTCACCGTCCGTCAGTCAAGCAAATGAACACTCGTAGATTATAAGAAAAGCTACTGCGACCAATATTAACCTCAGTTTCTGGCACCTTTCGTGTATGCCGGATGGCGGCTGCTCGCAGGTTATGGTGCGAAAATGACGACAGGCCAAGAAGAAGCTGTCTGACAAGTCCAACGAGGACAAGTCGATGTGTCCGCTGGTTGCATTTTGCTAACAGTTTGCAAAGATTGCGAAATAAAAAAATAAAGAATAGTTAAGCCTGTGTTACAGCTCACAATAATCCACAAGACACACGCTGTCGCAATGGTGCCGTGGGATGCTTCTCACTGGGTCTTCCGCTGTTTGATTGTCAATCTTTATAGTACTTTCGCCTCATGCGGTGCTAGGGCAATTCATCAACAATAATCATATGAGAAGATTTTTAGGGTCAAGTCAAACAGTGGCTAGACGGGTCATTCACTTTCGAGTTTTGCGTTCGGTATCGCCGTTAAGTATTCCATCGGACGGCTGGCTTTCAGCACGAAATAAAGCCTGTCGACACCCGAGTTCTAACTCAGACCACAAAGTGTTCCGAAGGTTAGCAGGCAAATACGTTACCCACTAAGCTGTCACCGCTACCCTGTCTCATATTATGTGACTGTTCATAAGTTTCGCTTAGCCTGGACCTCAGTTTTGGACCAAGTAGTTGAGCTAATGAATTAATCCGAAGTTAATACTTCTCCCTTCTGATATGAGAGGAATGTATCTAATCCTTGTGATTAAAAAAACTATTATAATATCGTGTAATCGGGCGGGGATGCTGCGGGAGTGGGAAGGCACTTGTTTGATGTACCACGTGCATTTTCATAATGTTCCAAAACGCAAGTTTTGATGCCAGCCGTTTCACGAGATGAAAGCAGAATACTAGTTTTTGAAGTTGTTTCAATGTAAAATAAGTTTGCTGTGATCAGTGAAATTCACTTAAAGCCATTTTATTTAAAGCATATTTTTGTTAGTGGACGGCCTAAGCTGACGAAAAAATCTATAATGTTTCACAAAAATCTCTGATTCGATCTGATCTCCCTACAGTGCTCCCGAGAAAGCGCTGTAAATCATGAAATTAATGGCCTCCTCACGAGCACGCGCTGAAGAGTCCGCTTTGTTGTAAGGGATAAAAATGAATATCGAAGAATGAGAAGTATATTATTACTTTAGTTCAAATCACCGAGCGTTCATCAAAAACTAAAAGACCGTAGTATAGGCTGACTCGAGGTGAGCTAAACTGGCTCAATTTTTAGATATCATTGTCATGACACGAAGTAGTAAACTTTGTATTAACTCTCCTATAACCAAACGCGCTAGCGGAACCTCTTCATATTTACTTTCCAGTTTTGCAATGTACCTTGGTCCTGTTATCGGACCATTAATACATTAATTATTTAAAAGCGGCATCATTTCAAAGATGGATTGTCTCATTCTTAAATAGGTTTAATTTCGATTTTTTTGTCTAACCATTTATGTACAAGAATTATATAGAAGATAGTAACGGAACTCATTTCAGTGTTCGAGAACTTGTTATTGGACGAGATGGGTTCACTGACTAGATTCAATTCCTTCTACTGTAACTTGGCCTACCTTCAGACTTGTCATCGAATTCTGTGTCAGTTTAGAAATGCGTTGACTATTCTAACTACCTATAAAATACTTAACACTTACATCCAGCTGCCTGACGACGCTGATCCGGTGCCTATCAGGCCAACAAGCATCAAGGCTAGCATATTCACGTGCCACTTCATCGTCACTGTACACTTATTAGAGGAACTTATTCGTATAAATCATCCACCACGGTACTACTCATGCAGGGCCACACAAAGCACTCCAATTGCAATTAATACCACAGTCGTTCTGAGGTAAACTCTCAAACGTTCTCTAAGTTAATTTTACAATAGCTTTAGCCGTTGAAAACTCAAGGTTAATGTTTACTTAAAAAAAAAGTACGTTTAGTGCTTATTCACTGACACCTGTTTGTTCAACAGTCAACCGCGTAAAGCTATTTCCGTAGCCTATTGATTCGGCATACATCAGCACCCCGATAAGTAGATGTGTGTCTGCAAAAGCCAAAACACGAACACGAGATCAAATATATAGTTACTGTTGTATAAGTGAGTCGTTGACGTAGTCGTTTTGCGCCCATACACGCACGACTCTCGCCGGCCAAGAGCAAGGACAACGATGCGCTCCCGGCGGAGTGTAAGCCGCGACTGAGGACAACACGGTGCCCCTTCCTCTTAGGATTTGCTCAGGAGGCCCTCTCCACTTCGGCTCTCCTGAAGGATGACCACGTATCCTCACACAAGCTTGTGGAGTCTCTGATTGGCTGGGGAAGGGGCTCGGATGCCGGGTACTCGGGTGTCACCTGGTAGGAGTCGCTCCTCTGGAGCAGAGCGAATTTCGATGATATAGCTGGGGTTGTAGGTGATACAGGTGTCCTTTCTTTACTTCCAAATATCGCTGCTACTATGGATACAAATGACGACACGTAAATAGGGCTTAAGCTAATACCTGTGTATTTATTTATTATTGGCTACATATTTTGCTATACAGACGTTCTTATATGTAACGTTATATTGTAACGCAATACTGGGCGTATAACTAATTTTAACAGGTTTGGTTAAACACTATGCAAAAACCGCTATTGGTAATTGTGACGATAGAGCCCAAAGCATTGTTGAGGTTGATCATTAGTGCCCCACTTTCGGTCGAATAAATCGATGGACGATTCAGATTAATAAGGATTTTGTTGATCCCAGGCGGTAATCTTGTAAATTGCTTCAAGTATACAATTTACAAATGACAGTTTCACTATCATATCATCATTTCAACATATATATATATGTGTGTGTGTGTGTGTGCATGGAGTTGCTGGACTTCATGAGCTACGCAAAGGCTGAACAAGTGTTTATGGGAAAATATCGTAGAAATACGATGTTATTAACTCTTCTTTTACTTACCACATGGAGTACCAGAACAACACGAGCATACCTAGCCTCAGCAAATACACGTGAGCTTGCTTTGCCAATTGCGGCAACGTGGGATTGAACTGGGGCTGTTCAATAATGTTAATTATAGACTAGATTTCATTTACTAATAAGTAACTCTTACTTCAAACTTACAAATTTTAGGCCAACTCATTTATTCTGTTTGAAATGCTGTTTTTCGTATCATTAAGATCATTCGACGGATTAATGAAAATATTTTCGGAGTACACAGATCATCACTTTTCTGTTATGATTAGTCTAAAATTGAAAATATCAAAAACATGCGTTTTTGAAAATCACATTAATATCGTTTACTGAAATTTTGGTGCATACGTGCGGTTCTACGGGTGCAAAATAAATCCCCCCAAAGCTAAAGTCAATTAGTTTCATTACCTATGCCCTGCTTCATCCGACACAATTTTTTGCTCAGGTATTGCCATAACGCGCTATGAGTCTCATATTGGACTTTGCCGCTGCTAAAATTTTAAGTATCCACTATAAATGTCGGCTATCGCCACGTATCTGCCACCAGCTTCTTAACGCCAGATCGAAATTTCGCCTAGAGCGAGTTGCACCGCATACGTAAGTCGATTACGCATCAGCTAGCCAACTTCGAACTCGAGCTCTATAGATACAACTAGGCCAGTCACTTCGAACGGTATACATTCGGCAGCCCGATCTCGATGCATTCCTTCGGCTCCTATCCGTTACAGGATTTCTTATTAAATCTGCAGCTTTGCCTCTCGGCGTCACAGGCAGACGGTTTGCGTGTCAGTCTACCTTCGAAAGGAAGGAACCAATGAGCAGAAGCAATAGCATGGAATGTACTTACCAACTCGATGTACAGCATTGGAGCGAAAGTTTGCGTCCGTGTTTTTTTGCCTACCTCCAGTACTATTGCATTACATGTATACATAGGTGAACTTTTACCTACATGGGCTCTCCTAAAAGGTGCCGCCGTATGTGAACCCTTCATGGACCTAACGCTTTGCGCCTCGTATGCCGTATTTACTGCAGCGTGCAAACGGTTCTCCGTTAGGTCCATCGTTGTAATTCAAGCGTTTTCCTTAGCCACCCATTTTCCTACTTCTCCTTCCATAGGCATCCTCTAGTCCGACTTATCTAGTAAGCAGTACGCCGCTATTGCGAGTACCGTAGGTGGAAAGTGAGATGTGACTCGCATCAAATCGCTCTTAGGAATCCGAGTCGACGCACGGACGAAATCTTCACCTTCTTGCTGAACACCAAGCAGACCCCGGGATTGCCTGCGCAACGTAGCGCACGGTAGCAGTGCGTTTCGAATGCGCCTCTGCTGATGCAACGGAAGTTCGGCACCCGCCTTGTTGCATCGCTGACGCTAGTAGCGGAGCAAAAGCCGGAAGTTGAGCTGATTTCATCTATTGCGTGGAACATACAGCCGAATCCGGCTAGGTCTATTCGAACGGCCTAACACACCCTAACAGTATTGCGTTGGCATTCGTGTCATACTCATGGTGATGCGTCCGCACGAAAAACACGAGCCGGAAGAGGAAACGGACAGTTCGACGTTGGTCGCTTGAGGATTGCCAACGAACGAAAATCCGTAGCTAGTGCAGCTGTTGTTGCTATTTAAGTGAGCGGCGCGAGTATTATCAGGCTCTTGGGGTTTGCCAAGGTGGCGCCAAGGGGAATAAAAGACCAGAGCAGAATAGACGGCACAGGTGCAATCTGGGAAGAGATCTTGCAGCAAACGCTGCTAGGTAAATCCGACTGATCTACGAAGGTGGGTTAGCTGCCTCGCGTATTCTATTCCTTTCTGCTTATGTCGTCCCTTCATGTTGCTTTAATTATAAATGCTAGCAGAACGAAAAGGATAAGGAAGCGACCTTCATATCCAAACCTGTAGGCACACATGAAGCTGATATTGAGAGGGCAATGTGAGCGTTCTCTGCAGACGCTGAATTTGATTGGGGTAAGGTAGAGTGAAAACACAATGTTATGAGTAGGTCGTAGCGACTATTATGTTAGGGAAGTATTTTCTCTATTAACGCTTGTACAACCCTCTGAATTATTCACCTGTTGAGTAGGCACAGAATGGGCGCGGAACGTACTGGTGTCTAAAGGAGGAGAAAGGCAACATGTACTGCATTCCTTGCAGTATTGTTGATTGCACTGTTGTGATACTAGTGTAATCAATGTACGAAGCAGCTGCACGATTTACGAATTTTTCCTGTATTATGATGTATTTGACAATGTCATCACAAAAAATTCACCATATATTCGCCTCATTTATACTTTTCATTTCTAACCTATTAGCAGGGTTATTTGTTTCCAGAACATGGCCACTTTTTGCTGCTGTGGCCGAGCTGCCCACTTACTCTATGTCTCAAGTTTTACGCCCAGTTTCGCCGTTAGGCATAATACCATCAGATAGATTAGATGCTAACTTACTCTAACAGAAAAAATAAATTTCACTACAGCTATAGCACATATAAGCGCGTTGTTAAGTCTCATTACTGCTTCATTAACTATTTACGCACAGCTTCCTCCAAGCCAGCTGCTTTATACGGAATTTACGCTGCTTAACGCTCGTTTATATTTCTTTTTGGATTCTGTTGATTCAGTTTTCATCTACTATGTACTTAAATATCGCATATTTCTCATTTCATTGATTTTAACTGTTTGTAACTTGTTGTATGATGACAAGACTTTTTCATTTTGGCATACTAAACCATTACACGTTTCAATTTCTACATTTTCTTCGTTACCTGAATACTATTACATTAATCCGTCCGTGCGATACGGTGTCACTTTCCTAACTGGTCGTTGGTAAGTGTATTTAAGGACAGTGCTCTTTTTTTGTTTCTCTTTCTACGAAAGATAGGGTCAGCAGCTCACAAGATCCTATACATGTTCGTAAAGACAAACACGCGCTTGTCGACTGAATGACCAATCGCGAATTGTGTAGCCACAAGCGCGCTTGCGCAAAAAAAATGGATATATAAAAATAATGGAGGCCAGATAGTGGTAGCGCGCAATGAACACTTATTTCTCTCGGTGGTTCCGTTCACTTCTTGTGTCAGTCCATTCTAGTCATCTGCAAAAGGCAAAATGACAGACTGCCGGGCTATCACATCCAAGCCGGTGCTGCTGGTCCGTGACTGCTCGCTTGCGGAATCATAGATTCATCTCTTATCGTCTTGACAGACGCCTACTGGAGCTCCGTTACCACTCATTCGATCTGTCTGTCACCGTGATTTGCCGTGGTGATCGCGCAGCAGCACGTCGTCTGTCGATGCCGTCAATCAGCATCGCATAGCCTCAGCTGGAGTGGATAACCTTCTTTCCGTAGCGCGATTCCTGTGCACCAAAAGAGTGCTTCTTAAAAAGAAGCTACACTATGAGATGAAGCGAACGGACTGCTGCACTATAACAAGTCTTGTTTTGAATTGTCCGGTTTAAAAAGATCGGTTCGTCTGCTAATAGCGTCCTTGTCAAGGGGACAGTGCAAGATCCGCTTATCTCGAGATGCAAAGAGAACATTGGTGGTTCTGGTGAACTTAATAGTCGCTAGCGTAGATCGGTTCAGACAAAGAAAAAGTTGAGGTTATCTGTAAATACGCGCTGCCATTCGTGTAGCTGATTTGAGTCTGTCTAATTTCATTCATGTGACCAAGATGCCTCTCTGCGTTCTTAGGACAAATTTAAGGCATTCCGCTTTTGGTGAAGATTTTCACCGGTTATTCTCAAAATGCGTGGCTGACGCCCTTAACAAACCCCATGAGGTATGTATGTGCTGTGCCGTAATATGACATGCATATTGCATAACATTAATTTGAATCCAAAAGTTTCTCAATGTGTCGGCTTACCAAACATGCAGTTAATCACTCACAAGCGGCGATTTTGTCTTCGTCTAATACGAAACATCACACTGCACCTTCGTCGTTAAGGCCATCCGCAGTGAACGTTGGTGTGCTCGGATAATATTCCGTTATTACTGAGCGGGGGTTATTGTCGTGCAATGCATGTGGCCTATCTGTCGTTAAATCAAACCTAATGAAGAACCAAACTATGCGTTCGTAATATGGAGAAATTACGCCTCATAACGTATACGTTACCGTTAGTAGAAGATACATAGCATACACTTGGAACCTAATTTTCAACTAGATGGGCGGTTACAACTTAAAACACATAAACATGAATATTTTGGCTAAACGGCAGACTCCAACTGATCTTGCGTCAGGACCATCGGGTTATGACGCATCAACAAAAGAAAAGCACACATTCAACTGGTAAAGTATCTGGCTTTCACTGTCAGGTTTGTACGCTAGGGTGTGCCATACGTGTGTAACGATTTGCGAAGCAATGCTTAGCGGTAGTAGCGGGCGTAATACTCCAATCTCCATTTGTATTGACTTAAGCTGTGCTTTTATTTGTTTCTTAACCGCTCGGAGTATTGCGTAGACAGTGCCAGCCAATGGTTAAATGCGGAGATATTTAGTTTTGAAGCCTCTTTCAGACTTCAAAAATGCCGCATGTCTCGCTAAATTTCTGCACAAAAATCAGAAACCGTGGAGAAAATATAGGCGTATTTCCCATGAAGTTATGATTGTTTGTGGAACGGCGTTAGCTGTGCGAATAATTAACAAGGTAACATGTTTACTGAAATTAGTAACCACTATTAAACCTAGTTAATGAATAATAACTAGGCCACGGTTTGTTGTTTTCAATAGTCATGTTATACCGGTAAGATATGCTCCTTTTGAATACTTAATACTTTACACCCTAAGGTCATCAAGACAACAATTCATCGCAAGAGACGGAAGCTATATTGTCTTCCGATACAAAGGCAAGGGCAGCGAATTGAGCAATAAGCTAGTTAGCAGGTTGATTATTATTAAGAGTTAATATTAGTTGGAGTTCATAAAATTGTAAGACAGTCATTATAACTGGCAAACGGTTCGATTGCTTCCATCATAAGCATCTTTCAAGGCCCTAACATGATTCTGACACATGGCTATTTCAGTGCTCATATCATCACAAACTTTTATACAAAGCTAATAATATCCTAAATATCTAATCTTAAATGTCTATGCTCGGTCTTATGCGCTGATAAGAAACATTTGTTGAAATACAATTCTGCTAATTTGGCACCCCCTTGTTGCTCTGTTGGCCAATTTCGTGTGTTTATAGAAGGTCACTGTCGTTCTGGAAAATGAGGCGAATATGTCCCGAGGGGGCAGTAAGGAATCTACCGTTTGGCTGACAATTGAGTCAGTAGGCGTGTTTTCTGCAGAAAAGAATAAACAAATAAGCCAAACACTTCGAGCGCACCTCAGAAACTTGATTTTGGTACCTGAAAACCGGTAAGTTTAAAGTCTACACTGACTTAACCTTGTGAAATGAACCATTTTTTCTTCAATTAGACACTATTCTTTATTTCTATTTTCTTGGAAAGTATTTGTTCTATACATAAAGGTGCGTATACGGTTTATTCATGCTAGCATATTCAATATGTTTTTTTGCATTAATCACTTTCCTTCTGCCATATTATATGCGTTGAAAAGTATAAACTCAATCCACACTTGCAACAATTGATATAAAATATTATCTCGGTCCTGAGATATTGTTTTTAATTCCTTATTTCTAGCAATATTACAATTAGAAAACTGTTTTATAAAGACGATTATTGCTATTTAGGTCATCTAAGTCCGGAATTTTTCGTACACTTTGTTTTTGAATACAAAATTTATTTCGTATTTCAAAAAACGTATTTCAAGAAAAAATTTGCATACGATAGAAATGTCGCTTCAGACAGCCTTTTTTGTTCATGTTAGCCATTATGTGTTGTGTTGACTCTTATCGGACTCCCGCCCAACAACATACCATACATCGTAATCCTAGGCTGCTCAGTAATCATATGTGCTTATCTTAGAACTGCTCATGTTCCCAACTAACCGGTCCTGCATTACCTGACTAGTTTAAGACCGTATCATACATGGTCGCACTGTCCTTCGTAAAATAGGTAGATCAGATTCTTTGCCAATGTGTTCGCCTTTGTAGAAGAAGGATAATGGTATGAAATCTCCTTCACTAAATAGTACAATTAGAAGTTGGACATTGCCCGGAAAATTGCCTTTATCCGTAGTAGGCACAGATCCTGTAGATTGTGAACGGTGAATCGAGAAAGCGATTGCTCGACATCATCTCGGTGTTAAAGCACTTTTTCAGCCAAAAGTTCGTTTACATCCTCCTTGTTAATTAATACCAATAATAACTGTTTTGGATAAAGGCATTCGTGAAACCGCAAACGGCCATTTGAAAAACTCCGGATTTAGTAGATCACCCGGTATATGCATGTCAGCAGTGGTTAATGGTATCAAGACACACACTGCGCACCTTCTAAGACGACTGTTTTTAAAGTAAAATAACAGCTCTTTTAACCCTTCTTTGAAATGTTTTATTTGGTAATTAAACAAAGAAAATAGACATTAATTAAATGAATAAATGTTTTGATACACGTATAAACGATAAGATAAGAGCATCACCTTTCATAATAAACTAGATTAGTTTAATTGTATTTTTCATGCATTTCAGAGTTGTGATCACTCTTCGTGATTTACCAAAAGACGAGCTGGTCTAAGGAGTCTGGAAACGTACTTTCGTACCTAAATTTTATCACGCGAACGGCTGTTTACTTTGTCGTCAGGGTTCAATCAGTCAATTAAAAAGTTCAAACAAATAGAAAATCTTCATTTAAACGATTTTACACTATGTGTACTATGTTCGATCTATAGATTGTCACCCACAACTATTATCTACGCTATCTTGCATTGTAGTTATCTCCTAGTCTAGTTACCTAAAAAGTGAATCTATTTAAGGTCTAATACATGCATGCCATATGAGTAAACCAAAAATAAGTGATGACAGAAAACTATCTTGTTCGGTTGGGTTCGACATACAAATAAATACAAATAAAATCGTTTCAAGAGCCACCAGTCTCATAGAAAAAGGTTTCTGTAGTGACCCACATGCTAAAAGACCTATCTGAAAGAAAAAGATACGTGTCAAATTGAAGTGACAACAAATCGTACTTTTGTTACAGAATAATGCTTCAAGAAAAATGTTTGAAGATCAGATTCTGCGAGCTTTGTCATATCGAGTAAGAAAATAAACCGAACTGCGGCCGAAAAACATTTCGATCATCTACTTTTCTATAATGTAACATAGCGTTTACTGGTATAAACATCTTTATTTGTACCAGTGGTTAGAAAAGTTGTTAAAGACAATACTGTTCTTCCTTTTTTCAGTTCAGTTTTTATGTAACGTTTATTTCATAAAAGGGAACAACTAATAATTAACACAGTGAAAGCTAAATGGAAATTTACATTATTTTAGTAACTACGTCAGCAAATCCGACTCATTCAACTAGGACCCATGAAGTTAGAGAACTATTTTGGTTCCTACAGAACCGCTTGACCTTGTTTGCTTGTTAAATGGTGATTCGTATTTGTTTTCGATACCACGGAAATTTTGAGCTAAAAGATAGATTTCCGCAGAGTCGTCTCGTGAGGCAGGAGGCTTGACGTACCGGACATTTTCAAATAAATTTTTCAGATCCTGACAAAGATCCGTCTCCCTCCTTCCGCGCCAAATTTTGCACAAAAATGTGCCTCCTAAAAACATTGCAACAAGTGATTTTTTCACATTCTATATTTCTCTATGTATACGATTAAATGATAATAAATTATATGAATTGATTTTGAATAATACGTCCTCTTACGATGATAGTAATGATAAGATTTCGATTAGTTCGAAACGTGTTAATAAAGCGTAAAGAGGTGAAAGCAACAACAGGGAGAATTTTTATATTTCTGCAAAGCAGATGCAACCATTTTCTAATAGATTCTTGGCAGCTTCTAAGGTCTTTGGACACGCCTACCAAATTAACACAGTAAAAGGCCTTCAATTATATTTAAAAAAAAAAATCTAGAAATAGTATAAGGTTATGGGTGTACAAGGAATACAAATGCATTTTGGTCACTTAAATTACAGAAATTCGAACATTGAGCTTATTATACCTGTGACGAGATGTAACACAGTGAATTTGAGTGCCGCGTAACAAAGCTTTATGACATTGTCATGGTCTATTTCCTTGTGGCCTGATGCCGATGGACACATGTCACTAAGGACAACATCAACAAAGCTAGATTTATTAAAGTCATTAGAACCGCTTCGCGCCATCATTATAGATGCTAATTTCTCCGTACATTCTAAAAGTAAAAAGCCACACAAAAACACAATATTATTCACTTGGAAACCACACCGTAGCATTGGGTGTGCTTATCGGGTAATTTTATATTTCTTTACAAATTTAAAATATAATACGTCGCTACAGATCGACGTATTACATAAAATTATAAAGTACGTAAACGTCGATATTCTTTTTTCTTCGATATTTGTTGCAAGATTAAGGTCAAATTAACAAAAATTCTATTAAAAGTTTGCAAACTAAGATTATCTGATTGCCTGATGAAGTATTTTCTGTATATTATTGTTAGGTGCGGGGATGCAGAACAACGAAAATCAGTCAAATAAATTTAATGAGTTTTTATTAATTACAATAGTATATGTTTTTTTCTATGGAAATACCTAGTATACGTTTTTTAAAACAAATTTACTTATATTGCTGCGAGCGCGCTTTATCTGAATCAGACATGTAAGTCGGTACTAAGTAATCAACGGAACTAACTTGCTCCTCAACAAATGAGGAATAAATTAATCTGGGTTGTTTTAAGTTAACTAAAGTTAACTAGGTCCACAAATAATATGAGCGTTAATTATAGGTAAACTCACCCTCACTAAAGATATTCATTTCGGGCAGACAGATCGCGTGCTGAACGGGCTCAAACGGGATTATATCCAATGCAATAACAGTTCCCTGAAGAAAGCGCTTGCAACCTGTTGAATCAAGAAATTAACAGAATGACGAGGAGTATATATTAATGTTATGTCTTGTTTCAGTATACGTAAACAAAGTATCACTGCGGACGAAGCCCTTATTCACATATTTACGGCATTCCTATGGTTACTATTAATTAAGTCTTTGAATACTTTTCCTTTTAGTGCTTTTGAAATTTCACAGACATGGTAATATGCGATATTTCACTTTTTCATCGAAAAATCATTGTTGCAAACCTTAATTTAATAGTGAGCTGTAAATAATTAACAGATTGCATAAATTCATATTAAATCATATAACTAATTTTAATTAAATACTATTTGCGGTATTGGAACAGGTACTAGTTGTAATCAATAATATAAGCAGTTGTTTTTGCACTCGCGGTAAGCTCCAAGTAAAAAAAAGTTTAACATACGCTTTCTACGCGTAGTATTTTTAGCTTTTTGCTCATTCTTAAAATTATAAAATATTTGTCGTGGACAGGGTTCAAAGGTTTACAAACGTGTGAAAAAGCCGTATTCTAGTTATAAATTCAACATTTTACCTATGGAACACGTATTATGTACTGACCCTAGCTGTCGCTGCCTAGAAATAAGATACACTAAAATACCTAGTTGAGCTGTTAGAACACTTTATATAGAATATAAGGCCTCTTAATAACATTGTCAGTAGCGCAGGGAAGTGATATCTAATTATGTAGCGATCTACGCCAGCTCTTCCCTACCGAAACCACATAGTCGCGCTGTTGATTTTATTAATAGTCCTACCTGTCTCCCTGAGATATTGTTAGAGACGAACAAACATTTGTTAGACACTTAGCTAATGACCCTGAATATGACAATCTGGTGGAGCGAGTAGGGGCGGCCGGAAAATCGTGGCACAATCGAGTCTTAGTCTGTGAAGAGCGAACACAAACGAGCGAACCCAAACGAAAAAATGTGTATGTACATAAATATTTTATCTGTTCAGAACAATGTAAACGCTTTGTCATTAAATCTAGCAGGTCTATCATCTTTTGTAAATACTGCATAGTCCTCTCACTTTCTGCTGGTGCACATACGTTCAAGCAATCTACCAAATTCAGTCGGTTGCGATTTGCCAAACAACGAGCAATTGTTTTATGCGAATATAGTGGAAGCAATCAAAATATATGTACCAGCGTAGAATATCATCTCAATAATAATAATAGCTTTTGTGATTTAGTTCATTGTGAAACGAAAATCATAATGTTATATGGCAAAAAAGTGTGTAGAGTATTGATATATATACATAAGATAGGGCATGACCCACTCATACATCTCCGCGCCAACCTCGTCTTGCTCTCCTAACTGTAGGGTGTTTTCGCACATCCTATTTGTCTAAATATAATAATTTTCTATTCTGTTGGGTTTTACTTTCGTGGCCACTGTTTAACCCTAGTTATCTGAAAACGTATCTATCGTACAGTTTTTCCTGTGGCTGTGTTCGACAGTCATTTTTACGGTTGACGAAAAAAAACCAACATTGATTTAAGCTGAAATAGTAATTTGCATTATATACCTGATAGTTTTTATCGAAAAAATATATTTGGAAAAATGCAGGTCCAGCCTCGGAACACATGCCAAAGAAGCATCTCATGAAGGTAAATGATAAGTTGTCTAATTAAATTTTTAAAAAAGATTATCACTTATTAGGGAAGTAATTTGAAATAAATAAAACTAATAAAATGCGTGTCAAAGGATAATTTGGGTGATATTTTTGTACAAGCATGATATAAACGAAATATTTTTGGCGGTAAAACAAGCCAACATTTCAACATGCATTAATTGGCGAATTAAGGAAAATTGCCTCCAGACGAGCTTATAGATGACAAGTTAGAATACTGTGGTAAAGGTATATATAAGTACAGTGGTGCCATCTACCGTCCTTGTATCATTAGAGCGACCATTGAAATACTGAAAAGGGACGAAAGGATTAATGACTTTCTTAGGGCAATCAAAAAATCAGTATTATCCGAAGTATTGCCTTAAATCAAGAAAAGCCAACAATACCGATAGCATAATAGACCAAACAAATATAAGTGTTCCAAATAAAAAAAAAAAGGAGACTATTTACTCCAGAAACCGGTGGCTGCCATATAAGTATATGCGATCGGTAGGCGAGCATAAAAAGATCATCCCAACGGTAATATATAAATATTTGTTGACGGAACACATCGATGAAATCATGTTGAAGCCAAATCATGCAGGTAAGGGTGACAGAAAAGCTGTTCCGGAAACCATAATAGCGAGGAAGAACATGTATGCATGTTCTATACAGTCTTGAAATGCAAAGATCTACAATAACACATTTTAGTTCAACATGTAGATAAGAGTGAGAACACGCGAAACAAGTTTTTACAAAACGCCACTTTTTATTTTCATGGTTCTTACATGACTTTTTCTGCCTATATTTCTCATTCAGCAGATATATTTTAGTGGGTTCAATCAATTCTAATTTACTCATATTTACAGTAGTAACAACAGTAGTTAGATTGTTTTACTTTGTGATTTGTCGAGTTCATGTGCCCAGTCCACACCAAATTATTATTGTCCTCTTCTTTTTTTCATTGGCTAGTGAGCGCTATTTTTTTATGGCGGGACGTTTGCACTCTGACGAACAGAAAACAAAGATGTGGAGATGAAGCATCTCTCAGGAGGAGTCAATAAAACCAACAACAACAACAACAGCAACAACGATTCGTCGTGGGAAGTGATCGACGATTGTTGCGTTTCCCGCCTAAAATGTAGAGTATTTTTTGAGGCGGATGCAGAAGCTAAGGTTGCAGCTACCAATTAACAATGTGCCATTTTATGCCGCGCCATCAATATGGTGCTTTAATAATAAACTGGCACGTTTCTAGCTTAGATATCGTTTTATTATAACTCCTCTTTCACCATTGGATCATACGAACATGATCATTATCACCATTATCTTATTCAGTTTCTGCTTTTTTAATTTTTTCTTTTTTTGAGCAGTTTTTATATATACGTTGTAGTAATTTTGATTATCTTTTACAATTAAAAGGTTTTTCACATTTTTTCAATTATGTAAGTTTTTCAGTGCTTAGTTGATGTTTTTACATGTGTATGTCTATGTAGTATACTTAGCTGAACGAACTCAACAGATCACTTTTGATTTTTTTTACGCAAAATTCTACGATTGAAACTTCTGTATCCTAAACAACTTGTAGCAAAAACACGCCCTTTAGACACAGAGACATGCTTAATTGCCACCATACTGCCACGGTGCCATGGCATTACACGTTTCCGACACCATGGTAAGTTAATAGTTATTTTTGTTTCATTTCTCTAGTTTTTTTGTTAGATTTTACACAAGTCCAAGCTAAACGCTTCTGATCATTCGTATTCGTAATGCAATTTATGTAAGTTGTGAGTGTTTACGGCGGCAGCTGTTGGTGGCATGAACCTAGCGGGCTGAATCAGCGGTACGACGCGTATATTAATAAAGAATTCGGAGGCTTTGAAATGCCGTGTAGTAATCAGATTGTGTAGGCTAGACCCATTGAATAACAACCTGCGGCCCTGAAACGCCCGGAACAATTATCCATCCGTTTTATTCAGCCGACCACAACTGCCCTGACGCCAATGGACCTTCGGTCTATGCAAGCATAGGTTAGGGTTCACTGCCTTCGGGTCGTTTCTTTCTGCTAGCTTGAATGTTTGCGCAGCATATCCGTTTTGTGGGTCATTGTCAGAGGGTTAGATACACAAAAACTCACACCCATTGCTATTTCGGATTCGGGTCAAAATTATTTGTTAGGCCAACGACACTCAGTATGAAATTTCGGGCTTCTGCTGGTCCCACTGTTAATCAGCTATGAAGCGACCTGATTCTTCAACTTAAAGCACACCATTATCGTCAGTCTAGCTAAATACTGCTACTTTTGCCACTTAAAAAATTCGCCCGTGCACATTCCGTTCAAAATAGATATAAGCTCGGCACGTTTTTCATCTAAGACGGCGCTCAGCATTTCATATCAAGACCCGAGGCAAAGCTTAGAAAACATCTATCTTTATGTCGTTTGAAGATTATGTGATTTGATGTGATGCGGTTCCATAGCGACGCCATCGGTGAAGTCGTCGAACAGCAGACGTAACGGGTCGATTCAAGTTGTCTTTGTCATGTCAAAACATTATCAATTCTAGCTTTTGTAACCAACCGGGATAAGTTCTACGTCATCATGTTTTTTTTCTAAAAACTTCAGCTGGCTGCAAAGCTAGAAGTAGTTCTCCGAAAAATAAATTGATGGCGCTTTTTGCCTTCATCGGGTCTCGGAGTCGCATCTATATAGCAGCACAATGGTAATCGAAGGAATGATGATTAATTCGCTTAGGAAACATACAGTTAGAAAGTATTTTGAGTGTTTGATAAGCGGTATTTACGTCTGTGTAGCGTAATCATGTTATGCGGTCGCACACTTGTTAAGTTTATCCGAATTCTTTATTCTTAAAAAAAGAAAACGCGAAATTTTCTTTTTAAAAGAAGCCAGTTCTTTCGAAAATCTACAAATTCATTCGTTTTCCACTGCTTCGTTCTGTATCAATATAAACAGTGCGTAGAATCGGTTTGTCGTCATGACAAAGATGGTCGATCTGATGACAGGTGCTTATTTACACTTTTTGAAGGTATCATAATTTCAATTTTTTCAACAACAGCTATAAGCACGGCGAAAAGTATCCTCTTTTATGTTTCAATAGGTACTGTGATTTTTTATTTTTCTCTAATTGATTATTAAATAGTCCCGGTAATGAAGAAGTACTGTTTAACAGACCTCTGTATACATTAGGTATAAATACGAATGGGACTTATCTAGTATTAGCCATGTCTTTAAGCTGATTCATTAATCGATGTACTTTTTATATATAATCATGCTAACAATTTAGTAACTTACCTTGATTAGTGCTTTCTGATTCTTTTTCAGCGGATTTTTAGGGCTCGCTGGCTGCATCTTAATTGCCGTCTTTCATCTGAAAGCTTTTTTGCTCAATTTCTAACCTTCCGTTCGACGACTCTTTTGGCGTTAAACCACTTCTGTCAAATCATTCCCTGTCGGTTTTATACTCAGCTACCGAACGTCATTATGTTTCTGTTAGTTTAGCTATGGCGACAAACTGACCGACGAGCACTCGCTTATCGCATAATTTAATGCCCCATGGCACGATGCAATCGGCAACAACAATAACACGGTAACTGTTTTTACACCATACCTTAGCCGGTCGATTGCGTAGGGCCATTGACAGCCAGATTATCGCTAGCAGCACAAGCGGAGGTGATACAATGATAGATTTTATATTCGATACATTTTTAGGAATTTCGGTACATGTTCATTGCGTATTACTTTAATGCCGTCTATATCTTACCATCTCCTACGAGATGAGGCGTCCACTAACAGCTATGAAGCCGTCCTGCGCACTATACTGGTCCTGTTCTGTTTGTCTGGGAGCATCTGAGATATAACGGCAAATTGAGTAGGTTGGCGAAGAACCGAATTAAATGTTGAACATAAATAATCTTACCGAAAAGATTGCTAAAAGACCACACGTACCCGTATGTTTTAGTAGTAAAGCGAGATAACTCCAACCTGAACTATTACTTCTACTAATAGGCCACTATAACAGGCAACTGTCGCAATTAGATGACCTCACCACATTTGTTGTTGCTAGAACAGATCATGCTCACCTTCCATTTCTAGTTTCTTTTTTTCACGAGACCATCACTTTCAAAAGATAGCAACCTCATGATAGGCCAACAGCAGCAGCAGCAGGCTCTTGTTGCTACAGGCTATCCTACGTTAACTTCTAGCCATGATCTCTAACCATCAAAACTTGCAGCCCGCGTGATAAACAGCAAGCCCGTGGAGACAACTCCGCGCTGCAATAGGTGTACAGGTACTGTAGAGGTTTCTACATATTTTTTAATGCTGTTGTCGCCATAGATTGTATTTTTGGTGTCGTTCAAGCCCCGTTTCTTCAATCGCTTCAACATGGAATCACTGAGCCAGCCTAGCAAAGCTACAGCGTCAATTTTCTCTAGCTCGTCTCCGTCTTTCATTCGGCGGGAATGTAACCCCACTGTGTAACGCGATGGAACTTCGACTATTACTACGCCCAGCACCACTATCATAATCAGCGTAGCGGTAGCGGCACTGCCCTAACAAATCACCGTTATAACTGTCATCACAACTGCTATTCGGGCTTGATGGCACGAGGGCCAAACAACAAACAGTTGGAATCCGTCGGGTAACAACACCAGCGACGTTCAAGTGTTTGGCTATGAAAAGGGACAGTGAAGAAGCCGTTGCCGTAGCCAAACGGAGTCGCCGTCAGAGTGGCTATAGGAATCTGGAAGTGATGATCAATCGACGCACAAACAGCAGCAGCGATGCCGGTTTGACGCGGGCCCGGTAAGCTAAGCCCTGCCAAAAGTCATCGATGCATCAGTTGGAAGGGTCGAATTTCGCGTGTGAGACTCTTGCCGTTGCTTTCCTGTCTTCGTCTCTTTCATCACCATCTTCGACTGCTATTCTACAACTATTGAGCAGTTTGCAAGAACACTCGCCTTCAACGTAACCGCCGTATCCCTACAGCGATTACGGAATGGCCTTTTTTTCGTTGGCCGCGGGCTCTGATTTGGCCCATAACGGGAGCCCGGGCATCGCAAGAATAGCTGACTGTAATCAGCTGCTGGCATTCGGTTGGGTGGGCTCTGTTTGCTGTGTGTGTATCTGTTTATCGATAACGTCATGCCTGTATGTGCCTGTGTAACCAACAAAGTAGAAAGTGTGTTTAAACTAAACTGCGTAGTTCTACGGCATCCTCTCAAATGGGTGAATGCATCGACACAATGAGTAGATAGATACTCGGACTCCACTTTTTTTTGCAGATTTTGTATCTTCTCAACTAAATACTGAGTCCATATTGCTATAAACACTGCCCTTCCCCTTTTTTTACTAGTAAATATTGTTCTGCATTCGTCTGTAGCTTGCGGACTCAGAGCATCTGGTAGCCATCTCTTAGTTGTTAAACAGTAAGAAAAAAATTGAGCATCAACTACCCGTATCGCGTCACACGATTGGTTCGTACCAGTACGTAAATTATCCCCATCACGTATTAACTTGCAGCTTAGTTTAGGTCCTCTGGGTAAATGTCTATTTGCAGATGCAGTGGTTCTACACACAGCGAACATCCTATGTAATTATGCCTATCTATTGACTCTAGCCCCTAGAACTACTGGATTGCTTGTTTATTACATTTTGTCAGGAATCTTTGACTAACGGCATCACAGTCGCCATTCCAGTGGCTATACCAAAAATAGAAAGGTTTTGTTTACAAAGAAGATTTCAGATAGACGAAGTTTAGAATAAAGGAATGAGGTTACTTATTTCTTTCAAGAATCCTATCTGTGAGCGTGATAAGGCCACGTTTGAAAGGCGAATCAACCCAATCCTGTATAGCTGCCACTGCGGCATTCGCGTAAGCTTGGGCTACCTCTCGGGTCCTCGCCAGACCGCTTGATTGCTGTACTAATGCGAAGGCTCGATCCACATCGCCCACCTTGGAAAATCTTCGCTCGATGAGCTCATTGAGCTGGGGATATTCC
This sequence comes from Varroa jacobsoni, assembly GCF_002532875.2. Taxonomy (NCBI): domain Eukaryota; kingdom Metazoa; phylum Arthropoda; class Arachnida; order Mesostigmata; family Varroidae; genus Varroa; species Varroa jacobsoni. The sequence continues at coordinate 235,116 of NW_019213693.1, forward strand.
TGGCAGGCAAACAGCACAGGCCCCGTAGATAGGCCCAATCTGAGATCAGCTGCGGCCGGCTTTCCTAGAAGGCTCTGATCCGCAACAAAGTCAAGTACATCGTCGATGAGCTGGAACGCGATACCAAGATTCCTACCGTACTGGTACGCGGCTTCAGCCATCTGGTCATCACAACCTGCTAACGTGACCACACCTTTGCATGTGTATGCTAGCAGGGATGCCGTTTTCAGAAAGCTCTTTTCAATATAGTGAGGAAATCGCTCACTAATCTCGGTATTTTCTAGTTGCATAAATTCACCGGACACCAGATCGACGAGTATTTGTGATATGTAGTTGTTGTTCTTTACGCAGCCAATCTGTGCGAGCATTTCAGCGCATCGTGCGAGCACAAAATCGCCTCCGAGGATGGATTTCTTTTGGCCCCAGAGGGGCGTGGTTGAGGGCTTCCCACGACGGGTGTCTGAACCGTCGATCACGTCGTCATGTAGCAGAGATGCTGTGTGAATCATTTCCGTGATTAGCATAATTGTTCGCTGACCAGGAATAAGTTCAGGTTCGTTTTTCAGATGCATGTTGGCTGCGCGCCCCATTAAGCAGACGATCACAGGTCGAATTGCTTTGCCTTGCCCATCAAAATAGTACCTGAAACGATGCGAAAGTGACTAATCAATATGGATAGTCCACCGTAACGGGTTAGCAACTTCTTGACCGCAATCAATTATGATCGATAATGAAATTTTTGAAAGTACGTTTAGCTGATCCTTGTTTATTTTTAACGAAATGGTTCTAATATTTATCATAATATACATTATGTCTGTTCGTCGTTATACGATAGGATCGATAACGATTTACGTAATACATCTTTTATTAGCGCTCCCATTAGAGACATTGGCTGAGTCGTAAAGGTGATCACAGTAAACTGTACAAAACGGAATTCTCTAGTCCTGCATAAACGCTTGTTTAAAACGAACCTGAGCATTTATTCAGCTATCCTACAAGTATTTAAATTGATTTTCTAAATTCTGAACTCTCGTAACCCGCATAAAGGGGTGTGAATGCAACACAGATAATTTAACGTCCAAACATCAACAGTGACTTCAAGGTGCCGCATTATTTTAAATATATGCACTGTTCTGTAGCGAACAAAGAGTTAAACATTTAATTCGATATATTTCATTAATTGGGTGAATAGGCAATAACTATGAAACCTCATTTTCTCATATAGAAATCTCATATAGATCGCTTCAGTCTTTTCTTGTCATCTTGCACAAAAATAAATCCGGAGCAAAAATCAGCATTAAGTCAATAGTGTTTGAAGATTACAAATTTCGCTTCAGCTTTGATAAAGTGCATGCGCCCACTGTCATTCATTCGTTACGGGCGCTCTTACACATCTCTATATACAAACCTACTTAATTGAATAGCGTAACATTTGTGAATGTTCAACGTACCTGGACAGGGCGTACAGTTGTTTCATTTCGTTCTCCCCGTCGCGACTCAGCTCGACCTGGATTTCATCGTAAAGTGTTCTTATGTCATCTTTCGTTAGTTCAAACGGGTCGTCCTGCTCTTTTGGTAGAGGATGAGCTGTTATCGACAATCCCTGACATTGTATAGATCTTGAAGGCAACAAGGGGGCTCCTGAGTTCGAGCGACTGCGACAAATCCAAAAATTACCGGCACACGCTGCTGTGACAATTGCAGCAGGGGAAAAGGCTTCGGTTGCAAAAGTCGAATTTGAACGGGCGGCAAGTGCCACCATCTTTTTCAACTGAAGCATCTCCGTACGGCCAGATCACGCGTCGAGAGCTTTGTTCTAGATCAGTCACCAGAACAATCTTCAGCGGAATCTGTGTAAATCTTACACGCTGATGACCGCAAAAATGGACAGTCAATTATGAAACCACTGATTCCGCACTAGAATTGATTACTGTTATTAACTTCCTAAGCCAGCTACACCTTTATTTCTATTTCACCAAACCGTCACTCTCTTCTATGCATATTTCTATATATGTAGATATATTGTATAATAGAAGGTTAAAGTATATCCACGCCTGCCACACCTTCACTGATGTTTTTAAGTGATGATACGAAAGTAGGTTATCTTTTCTTTTTGGTGATGTCCTCCGTTACTAATTTGGCACCTCACCTACTATCAATAGTTCAACAATTTCACCACGGACCTACTGCAGCAACAACAAATAGCTACAGACCGATCGATCACATCACAGCTAATTCAACTTCTTTTTAGAACTTTAACAGGTGCCTTCTCGATAGGACGTACGAGATTATGTTTCCTGTTTCAGTAACTAATAATAAGCAGTATCTGCAGGTGAATTTTCAACGGTACTGAACGTTCTGCAACAGGTAAGCTGTCAACAATGCTAGTAATAAGTGGTATTCTGCTAGTGGCCGCAGTGTGTCCAAAAGAGCTGGGATTCCGCAAAGTCGGAGTAGTTTAGTTGACGTTTAGTTATCTCTCTCTCTCCTTTTGATGTGAATGTATGTACCTTTCAGATGTACCTGTGATCGTTTGTCGTGGGGAACGCACCTATTCGCCAATCATTTCACACTTCCTTCCGTGGGCTTTCGCTCTTCCCTAATGTCAGATGTTCTTTTACGTTTTCTTACATAGTTTGCACTCTCGCCAACGCTTATTGCTCTCCGTTGAGCTCTCCCACTTGTACGATGTATTCTCCGCACCTTTCTTACTTTCGCCTGCCTTTTATATTTCGGGGACGTTCTTACGCACATATGCACGCACAGTCAACGATGCAGCACACAGACACGCTTCACTTTTACACACATACACAAAGGCATGTAACAGCTTCGGTTTCTCTCGCCTATACACGTTTCGCTGACTTCTTTTATAGAAAAATTTCCTTCTGCAGACGTTGGGGCTGTCTTCAGCGCTTCTCCAGCAGTCATCGCTGCCGTATCCACAACTACGGCCGCCTCTGCCGCGGAAGAAGAGAGGGTCAAACTAAACCGGGTCACTTCGCCGGCAGGACGACAGTAAAATGGCCAGACAGCAAGCTGACAAATCGACAGCAGAACTGATCTTCGCAATAGCCAGCAATAGCACTCCTCACATTTATCTTCCCTTCTGAATGATGATGCTCACGACGGTGTTCAGACAAAGCTTTCCACTCCAAATCTGCTGTCGGTGCCGTCAAAATGCGTTAAAACGAATTCTTACAAAAAGGAAAAAGCTTCGTTGTCCCCGACAGAGGCGTTGCTAAGCGCTGCGATGCAGAGCTTCGGATCGCCAGCAGTCAAAGCCAGGTACCCTCAACCCATTGAAGTTCACCACTTTCGACTTCGGAATTGGCTCTTTATTAAGTGACACTTCAGTGGTTGTTATAGGCAACGGTACTCGATATTCCTACTGTTCTACTGTTACTGCTGCTACCAGATATCTTTGCTATTGTGATCAGGCACACGACATCGCACCCATGATCGCTTATCAATGCTTAAAATTATTACAGTATCAAACACTAGCGGTAAAATCCTTTCACTCAAACAAGATAGCATAGAGATACAGGATTAATTGACTAAACTCGGCTTTAGACAAATACGATGAAAATCAATGCTTTGCGCGCTCTGTATCTGGTGGCGCCCTATTGAACGAATTTCGTACAGGTTAAATTCGCCCATGCCCGTGCGGCTCGTGGGGGTACCTTTAATTTCAACTTCTCCGGCTCTGTTTAGTTGCTCTGTTTATCCTCAAGATCTGTCTAAGGTTGGCGCGAGGCTAAGAGTCACGCGCCTTTCCGTCGTGGCATTCTTACGCCTCCTCGTTACCCCAGTCTTTAGTTAACCCAGCACCTTCACTAAGTTCTTAGTCGTTTTACCGGTTACCGCACATGTCGACGGGATATACTCGAACGTGGCTGACACCAACTAGTTTCCTGCTAATTTTCTGCCAAACACCAACGGCTTATCACAGCCCAGATGGCTGTCACACGTAAAAGTGGATAAAATTCATTTCAGTACAGCCGACTCACACGATTGTTTCCGTTATTTTGATCTCTGTCCCCTCGTGGTGCGGGCGTATTGCAGGAGCAACCTTGTTCTGGCTCAGTTGGTTGCCTGCTCCCGGGAGCACGTTCACACTCACCCAAAAGCAAAACAGATGATGACCTCAAAGTGATTTCGAACGACACAAGAGCAACCAAACAGATGGTGGCGCAGACCCAGTTGTTGCACCCGGAAGTGCTAAGCAGTGGCGGGCAACTGAACAAGCGTACTTTCGTCGCTTGAATTGGATAAAGTCAAGCAGTGGTACAGAATAGAAACAGATGTTTCACTAGATTTTATGACAAAAAAAGACTTCCTTAAGACTACTGTATGAGTCAGAAAATTAGCACGAGCATACATCATTTCCTGTAGTAAAATAGAGCTATTAGTAGTATGAGCTATTAGTAGCATGAGACTGCAGTGGTTACATGTAACGCGATGTCTGCAATTTTTAATTACACTGCGCCACGAGAGACATATGGGTCGACCTTACATAATAAAAAGTTCCATTAATACACCATAGAAGCTTTTTCCAACGAAAGAAAAAATAAAAATGCGTATTTCTTTTCGTGACAGTATATATGTTCGGTTTTATATTGGGTGTGAATATTAGCCAGGTCGAATTAAATCAGGAGTTAAATAACTCGTTTTCAATTTATTTTTGGATACGTACCTTCCATTTTCCCGTCTGCGTTTACCCTTTGTACAGCCACCTTAAATTATAACGTAGAAGATGCATTAGTCTTTTTTCGATGTTAATTTTACCCCAGTGTACTCACGTTTACTTTTTACCCCTTGTTCTACTACCAAGACTATTAAGGCACAATTTAAGAGTTACTATTGTATTTCACGGCCAATTGTTCCTAAGTTTTCGTTCATCCTATGAAGTTCCTATATTTGGAGGATTTTATAGAACGAACTTCAATGACATTCATTTTGACTTGTTTTTTAATCAAATGAATCAAAGCTGTGATTTTGTAATAAGTTGATCACCTGTGTCCAACTTCCCGGCGCGGCCCCGCAGTCGACGATAGACATTCCTGGCTTCAGAATTGAATACTTCGCATCGATTTCGATCAATTTGTAAGCGCTGCGCGCGCGGTAATTCTCATAACTGCGAGTGAACAACAATACATGGGCTGACTCAAAATAAGTAGTATATTCGCATGAAGAGTTGTTAGTTACCCTTATTATACATAAATTTAAAATTTATAATATAATCTGATAATGGTAAGACAGCCAACGTTTTTGTAATGCCAAGTATCTATGCTTAATAACAATATGTGAGTATATTGATAGTACGAAATGTTTTCGTATATGTATTACAAAGTTGGATCGGTATTTAACGCCCCACAGTGCACCACAGTCAGCAGCGTACGGTGTGCTGGCGCGGAGTCGCCGCAATTGTTAAAGTACGGTTAAGTACGGTACCATCAAAATGCAAGTTTCAACAAAAGCTTTTAAAATTTTATTTGATAGTGCCATATCGATTAGGCATTGTCAACTTACCGAGATTTTTTCACGTACGGATCGTTTAGTTGTCGAGTCAACCAGTCTTGAGCCGGTTTACCTTTTCCTTTGAGATTCTTCGGTACGACACACAGCATTGGCGAGCAATGTAGATCCCGAATAGGATAGACTCGAGGCTGCACAAACGGTGCTAGATGATGTAAAAAATACACCCTTTGCCGACCTAGCAGCACCTTAGTTAATTGTTTCTTTAATATCATTATTTTTCGCCATGAAACGTATTCAAGTACGACAGGCTTCCAATAGTGTATATTATCGCGGATGTAAAAGCGGTGCCTTGTAAAATACGCAGAGCTGTCAGAGGTATACTAACGTATCGCTTGACGAAACTAACACCACCAAAACTGTTTCCATAGAGCTCACAATATATCAGTAACACAGGCTATCTGATCTGGATGTCACTGCAATCCCAGCCCTGTGCAAAACATAAACGCCTTTATTGCGTCAAGTTAGCTTGTCTCTGGCCGTAAAAACGGTTCTCAGCTGTTTCTCACCTGCAAGAAACGTAACTTTGGCACAATTTCGAAAGAGTATAACAGATTCTAGTAAGAATTTCGAGGTATGTCTTGAAGCGTGAGGCACATGGTAATATTTTCATATATTTGGTATTTTCGAATGGTTGCCGTGAATAGCATGATTGCGGGCTCAATTCAGTGTTGTGTACGTTATTTAAATTCAATGCTTTTAAGTTAAAGTTAATTTAGGCACACCTACAGAAACGTATGCCTAGCAATTCGCCGTCGATGGTTATTAACGTCAAACGTTGCAGAAAATGAAAGGTTTACTTTGTCTATCAAGTACAACTCTGTCGTAGTAAAGGAGAAAGGCCGCTAGTTCTTCACAGACAGCTTTTGATGTCTCGATTATGCGAAAACGCGTATTGGACTTTGTATGTAAATCAACAATAGGGAGGAGTCACGAAATAATTTACTGTTAAGTAGCGACTGAACTCCTGAAGACAATCTCTTCATTAATTGATTTACATAGATTTTACTGCACGGTGGTCGGCGCTAAGGCTAAATAAATTCGGCGATTCATTTTCATCTCTTTTTTGCTAAGCATAAGGTTTGAGGTTACGTGCCTTAAACCTAGACCTGTAGTTGCGTGTCTATCAATTTAACTCACCGGATCCCCACAAAAATATCTAATTTCCAAAATTTGCTTCAATTATAGACGTATGAGGACATTTGGAGGTCTGTTTTTTTCTGTCTGCGGCTGTTGTTAACTCACAGAGCGTTATGTCCTCACGACAGTAGTTTTCCATCAGCTTACATCACCTGTTACTGCAAAGTGTGTATTTGAGTGACGAGGCTTGAGTCATCTACTGCGGCCTGTACATATACCATTGACGACTCTCTTTCGGATCCAAAAGGCATCAGCAACGTATTCTGCTCTATCGCGGTTCGAGTATGGCTGGCTGTCAATTTTGCAAGGCACCATCACCAGCCTACGTTTGCCCTCGATGTACGGCTCGATTTTGCGGCTTAAGGTACACTGCAATGGCGTGAGAATTGATTACGTGTTTATCTCATTATTTTTGACTTCGTTTCTAAATTCTACAGAATCTAGCGTGCGTATTGTAACCACTGAGAGACTCAACGTGTGCATAAAACTCTATTTACAAAATAAAAAATACGCGATAATCGCCGTTTGTGCTACTTGAGAGCTTATATTGTCTACTCGAACCAATACGAGTTCTGGTCAGTTTTTATGAAGGCTGTATAATAAATTCCTTTTATACACGGTTAATGTGAAAACCGAAGTTGCTTCTCTGTCACCTTGTGGGCACTGTTTTTCTATTACAGATGCTACAAGTGTCAGGAACACTCCAACTGCAGCGAGGGATTCTATCGAGAATGCGTTGAAGCGGAAATGAGACAGCAAATTCCCGATCAGCGAAACAAGGAAAAGGTTTGAGTTAGAGAAATGTTTGTTTGCTGAGATAATTTAAACTAGCCACTTACCTATTGTTAACAAGATGTTGTAATTTAATGTCGGATAAAAGGTTCAACTAAAACGTTGTAAGTATGGGGCAAAACTCGTTCGTGTTAACAACTGTATGTTGCTATATAATGAGGTGTGATGATTCCGTAGTGACTTGCACATTAAATATCAGAGAGAGAAGAGACCTCGGAATCAACATGTGTTAGATAATATCCGTTGTTAAACTCTAGAAGCATGATTATAAATACAGCATATCGAAGTGCGGTTATGCTTATAGGTCGACCACGACGGGAATCGTATGGGAGAATCTTCGAGATAATTGTACGATACGTCTTTAACATTACTATTACTGGGCTAATGTCACTTGTTAATTAGGAGGCGAATATCAAATTAATGGATTTATGGGATATGTAGATTTATTGAGTTTGCTATTGAATTCGCCTTATTGACTGCCCTCAGGACGGATAAGATCTCCATCTCTTTTCAAGCGTATCCATATATGTTTGCATAGACACAAGATGCAGGTACATTAAACGCATTGAATTTTTCTAACATTATTGAGGGGCCGACTTAAATAGTCACAGTAGCTTCGCATATATCATAGTCGTAATGATCTCTTAAATTCTGAAGTAATTCTAATAATAATAACATTGTCAGAATATTTAATTTATAACAGGCAAATATGACATGATAATCGTATTTAAGCATACATGGAATACGATTCCGTACATTAAGAAAATCATCCAAAATATTTGTGCCTGGAAAATTTACTCTTATTTTTTAAATATTATAGGTGCAAGAAGCACTTGTTCGAGAGCGGTTGACTGTATCTGATGATGATGCATTGGAGAGCAGATTAGCCTCAGTCGACCTCGATAATCCCGACGAAGTCCTGCAGGTAGGAAAACTACCGCTGTTGTCTACAGTTTCGCCTGTATACTAAGGTCTTTTTTGTTTCGTTGAAATTTTCGTGTTTAACTTCTTAGTTTACAGACGTACAAGACGCTAAAGCGCTTATCACGTACATCGGCCAGCTACTCCTTTTTGAGAACATGTTATATAGAAAAGAAATTTGAATATATCACAGATATGTCTCAATGTCTTGACATTTTTCGCGGAACGGTCGCAGCAGCGGAACAGCATACATTAACGTTTGCTTAAATCGTATTTTGTCCACCACTGTTTCAGGTTTTGACAAATGAAGAGCGAATGACTTTCGAGAATTTAATGAAATCAAATGAAATCGGCACATACATTACTGTATGGAGACCTTGGTGGACCGCAGCAAAAACACGTATTGAAGAAGTACGCATAATTGTTTTACTCTGTTCATTGGTACAATTTCCAAACCCGTCATTCGATTAGGAATGACTTTTGTCTAAACATTTACATGTTTCTAAACAATATCACAAAAGTTGTTTCTAACGGCATAGAAAATATCGCTAGTATATGCCTCTACATAACTACCGTATTTGGTCGTAGGTGAAACCCTATGCAGGACATAATGAGCTTGCAAAGTTCAAGCAACAACGCAGGGAAGCCCGACCGAAAATTGGTGGACGAAAGGTGCAGAATCTGAATACCAGGACGACTAAGACCGATTCTTCTAACGATGACAAGAAAAGCAACGTTTGGGATAACATGATACGTGATTACAAATCCAACGATGACAGTAAATCAAGTGGAGATCCATCTACGAACAAAGTGGTATCAACTAAAGACCTCGCAGGTGGTCTTAATGAGGAAGTTCTTGATGAAAACATGCCTAATATACTCGTTGAAATAGTAATGCCGGATACTGATGGTTCTCGGTTCGAGAAAAAGACTCGTATAATTGATAGCCGCTACCGCGGCAGGAACTGCATTGTAAGTGACGCCATTTGCAGGGAAAATACTGCAGAGAAACACACGGCAGTAGAGTCCGAAATTTCAGTTAGAAATCCTACAGAAGGGCTTCCACAAAAATGGAAAAAAGGCGGGCACGAAGTTTACGATGGCCGTACGACAGACATACAGCAGTCTATTGAGATAGGCAAGTATACCGGAGATTTCAAAAGCGACGCTAGTGAATTAACGGATGCGACTTCTGCTAATCAGAACATCCTTTTAGACACGTGGATTGAAGATTCTTCCGGGTCGAAAGTGTTTCCTGAATGGGAAAATCGAGAGAAGATTCTTGCCACAAACATTGTAAACTTGGTGACCGCATTTGCATTTACCTCGAGGTAAGTATATATAAAGTATAAAGTTGTTGTCTCTACTATAAACAAATCTACTACTAGTATTTGTCGAAATTGAGTACATGTCTTAACACTCTGCAATATTACTGCCCTAAACGAATTCTGTATTTTTCTATTAAGACAAAATTGTGTTAATATATTGTATATTTAACTGGATGGGAAATAGTTCGCAAAACAATTTCTCATCCAGTCAAATCCATTGTGAATATATTGAATTCTTTATAGGCTAGCTTAAAAATTGTCGAAAGACTTAAATTACGATCTAGGAAATAGTACAGTGGTAACGTGGGCATTGAGTACCCTGGTAAGCCAGATCCAGTGCCGTATATTTGCAAAAATAAGAAATTTTCAAATGAGCCCGCTAGATGTATAATTGACGAGACGTGAGACTAAAAAAAATTATGAGGGGCATTCCAGATTCAGTGCGGCTCGTATAAGGGTCGTCAGGCCGCATATTATAAAGCAGACTCCATAAAAGAGTATATATATATATGTTGGACAAAGAAATCTGATGATAAGTGGGTCTTCCTTTTTTGCTTGGAGTAGACTGTCTATGTTGTTGTCAGTCTTCATGCGGATTTTAAAAAATCCATGGAAATTTCCATGAAACAAACTGGAAGATTCTCAGTAAGTTCAAAACTTAAAGGGTCCAGAAATATATTAAAATGGTTCAAAAATGCCATTTTTGACACATTTGGATTTTTGATACAACAATTAATACTTTTTTAGAGGAAAGAATACTAGTTACCAATATGCTAATAATTTAAATAAGCTTCAGTGTTTTTGAAACTTTTATGCCTGTGTAGTTTTTTCGGTCTGCTATCAAATTAAAATGTGATCGTTTGGACGTCATAAAAACGCTACATTCTTTTGTATAAGTAGCGTGTTTGAACAACATTCTAACGAAGGTACACCTCTCAATATCGTCAGATGCACTGTTAATGTTAAAAAAATATATTCGTATAAAAGAAGGAACATTTTGAAATTAACTAGTGAATAGTTTCGATCGTGATTTGAAGAGGCAATCTTGGTAAATAATGGTTATATTGAATAAGCATTTTTAGCGCATTCTTTAGATACAGTTCCACCCATAACAAAAGGTCTTGTTTAGACATATATTGAGTTGTCGAAAAACTATTAGCTGCTCTTCTGGCTAGACTGCTTCAGAATGACAGATTTCACGTAATGTAAGTCGCGTCGGGTCGGTGTCGGTACTATTTGAGAGCTGAGATGCCCTCATTCAGACTTACGATAAAGCACTTCAAAAATGAGTGAAATTCCTGAAAAAATTCGCCGTATTTAATTACAATAAAGGCACAAATGCTGTCCAGGTCCATAAAAATGTGGGCCATTTATGATCAAGCTGCGTTATCGAAAGAAAAGGTTCAAATATAATTTTGCCGCTTCCGTTTTAGAAATTTCTATGTGAAAGTGCTTCCTGTAGTAGTTGATCATTTCAGAAACAGTTAATGAAATCATTGGGGAAGTTTGAGAAAGCTGGCACGTGAACAGGCATAATGTCACCAAGGAACCCAAGATCTACCAACAAATAGTTGGGAAAACCTAGTCATATAAAGACATAACCGAGTTTACTCAATCGTATTTCTGTGTACTGAAACGTCATGGAATCGAGCTCTCTATGATGAAAAGTATGAGAACATTTGGAAACAAAAAATTATCATCTACGATCTATTCCAACTTTAAATCGACGGCAAAGAAGTTACGCTATGTGTTTGGTGGAACTGGAAATGGATCATGCATTATGAGTTACTGCTGCGTCAACGGAACAATTGATTCGTAACAACAAGGTAAAAACAAACCATTGAAAAATATCTACCGGAATTTGTGAACTGACAAAGCGCCAAATTTTATTATGGTTGTGTCAGACCACGTGCGTCTTTAGCTACATTGGAAGAACTCGAATGGGAATGCATTCGCTGTTTGATCCGGATCTTGCACCATAACACTTCCATCGTCTACTTAATCTCTGCAGAACTTCTTGAATGACGTTAATTTAGTTCCATGTTTATCTTAATAGAAAGTTACAAAAATCAATCGTTACATCCTTTGGCAGTCCTACAGAGATGAAATTAGGGTGGTGCGAAAAAATGGCAGAAGGCCGAGCAATAGTTTAGCAATATCATTCTAAAATATACGAAATATTTTCTTCATTTTTAGTTTAAAGCGACCAGCGTTTTTTCAACAGAGGGATATATACACACATACGCCTGTAAGACCAATATGTACTTAAATTTATTTCGTTGTTGCTTTAGGTTTTTCAATGGTGACGCACTGGGCATGGAGGTCGATGCCGCCGTCACTCTAGAATCGATCTGCGCAGTGCTCAGAGGACGAAATTTCCAAACGGTAAGTAATGAGATCATAAAAAATCTAATGCTTAACGTTGTAAGAAGCAAACTTTTAGAAACCGGATAAGGCTTAGCTAGCCTTGAATTTTTGTATAACTCGAATTACGTCGTGCAAGAGTAAACGCAATGCCGTGAACATAAACGCATCCAGTCAACGTGAAACGGAGATTTCTCGTCATTAATTGCTGTAGGACCTTCAATATTTATAATGCGACGAATAGTCTGTGATGGGTCCGTACCCCGAAAAAAAAATACTGACAAAAGCAAGTTTATTTGGGTGAAATAACTCAACTGCCTTTACGATACTGCTGCCTTATGAGTTGTGTGCAAGTCCTTAAGAATTTAGCCAATACAAATTCAGACCGGATTATGTTGCAGATCGATACAGCCGTTGGTGATATCCTCCTGCAAGATATTGTTATCAGAAACGCTAATCCTAATGTTCTTGTGTCTGATGTCAGGTAAGGCAACATGCAGATAAAACAGAAATATTTATTAACAAAACATCTGGTCAGCTTTTATTGGCTGATTAATTATCGCCACCGGAGTATTTTCGATTGCGAAATTCACCCATATTTATTGTATCCCCTGGAAATTCTATCAATCAAATGAATGTCTTAATAATTTTGAGAGTTTCACGTTTGGTACCTCCGCTAAATTCTGCTTCGAACGGCTAGCTCCCAGAATGAAATGAAGCCTGTCTACGCTCGGTTTCGAACTCGAAGGACCTTACGTATCCCTCAGCCTAGCACCTGTACTGCTTCATGGTGAAGATATCAAATAAACACTTCAACAGTGATATGAGAGCAACCAAACTATTACCGTAATTCTGATTAAAAAAAAGCTTTCAATTTTCTGCATTTAAAAGAAAAATTGCCTGCCACAAGCAACAGTCAATCAGCCTGTGTTAGATTAACACTGTTTGTATCGGAAGTAGACCTAACAATAATAACGTGTATTTCAGTCTAATACTCGATACCGCCGAATATGTTGAACGAGCTTTGTTCGAAACACGGAATCTATTAAAAGCTGCACGACGCTCATTGAAGAAGCAACCATTGTTAACTAAATCCAGTGAGATTTCTTTTGAACAGCTTCGAAACAACTCGCGCATCGACTTGACTGATGCTTTGCTACACCATAAATATTTTAAGCTTCTCATGCTTAAAGTGGATTTTTATTTCGATTGGGCAACGAAGAATACAATACGTTTGCGGGAATGGACCCTACCTGTCATTTCCCTGCAAAAGAAAAATCGACAATGACTTCTATAAAATGAAAAGTACTGCACAGGCCGAAGAAAAATGAATTCGTGTTTTATTAATACGTTGATTTCGAACATGCTGAAGGCACTTTAGTAATCTACTGTTAAATTAATGGTTTCCTGGTTAACGTGATAACGACTCTCCTTTTTTTTTTTTATGTAAATGTGTTAGTGTTGTGTAAAGGTAAAGCTATGTTAATTGTAAATAAATTATAACAATTTTGTTTGACCGTTGTTGTAGTGAAGGTTGTGTAAATGTTCATGGTCTTTTTGTAATTACTGGTCGTCTATTTTAAGAATGATACAACACATTTAACCTGTGAGTGCAAACCGGCGAGTGGTAGATAAAGGTTGGACAAGGTAAGAAAATGGTCTGTCTTCAATGCCAATCCGTCCCATTAATTCTTCGACTTGTTCCAATGTGTGTGTGATTTTTGTGTTATGGTATGTTATTATGTTAACATAGATAAATGCTCACAGGACGAAACGAGTAAAAACAATTGATGCTATTGGCCAGTTTTGTGGAAAGTAGTTGTTTTCACCCAAGATAATAGTAGCAATATTTGAGTTGTTATCGGCACGATGGCTACTTTGCTTGTCGATCACCCATAATTTATATTTAACAAATTGTAGCATTTGATATTTTTTAGCCATAACAGTTAAACATTAAATGAGTGAAATATCGTCGTTACTTGCACAGGTATGCAATGCGTTTCGACAAACCGGCTCAGCGCGTTTCCCTAATGTTATTTGGTTGAATGAACAACTTTGGACGATTCGTGTTTTCTAAGATCTTTCGTGCTACCATAAATGAGTTAGAATTTTACCAATTACTAGGTGATTAATACTTTAGGATACACTGTTATTAGCCTGAATTCTGAGGTTTTTACATTGACCTAGGTATAAGCTGCTCTTGCTGGTTCCACATTCTTAAATTTGTACAAGTACTGCAAGATAAAATGTACAGACAAAACGGGACTGCGATATTTCGTTTTCTCTTGTTTGATTTTTTTAAGCTTATTATTATGAGGTTGATTTGCTAGTAATTGTAACGTTTGTTGTTGTTGTTGTTTAGAATAAGTAACCAACCTTAGCGAGATACGGTTTCCGCAGCTTTAACTGCAAAACGGCACTGAATTACACATTACACATGCATTCGAGTTACGTAGAAGCAGAGTTTTCTAGGAAAGAAACCTAAAAACTACTTCCTAAAAGCCAATTAGCTAGTTTCACATGTTAACTGGGGTTCACAAACGAGTGCCTGAAGTTCACACTTACAACATCTATGGCAATATATACTACTGGCGCATTGTTGCTAGACATTCTGTCCGCGGCTTTTATCATGGATTCTCTAGATAGACGGCGAATGTTCGCTGTAAGTACCCCAGTCGGAGGTGCATGTCAGCTACCCAATTGAGAAAACATCTCGTTATCTTGTTGTTCCTATTTTCTATTGTTTACTGCAACATTCTGCACGATAGGTTTGATAAACATACGATTCGTATTAAACTACTGGTGGCAGCCAGACAGTTATTTAGGAGATGTTCCTTAGTTGTGCTTTTAGTGAGGTCCGGGGGTGTATGTTTCCGTTATTCTCGGAAAGCTCGGTTTTTAAATACTCCACGCTATACACAATAAGTATGATGGCTGAGAGCTATGATTGTACGAGATGTGTGTTGAGAAGAAAAAGATTTCATGTGGCTTCGTATATTAATTCATATCGCGAGGGAAGAATTGGTCGATAAGGGCATAGAGATGACGCACAGAGGCTTAGCATCATTAAGTCTCGTTAATTTCATCACTTAGCGGTTGAAGGTTACCTGAGATAACTATTACTCCATAGTAGTAGTTCTCCGTATCTTTATTAAACTAAGGGTCGGTGTCTATTTACTGCTCTTTGATGTCTGATTTGTTCCCTGCAGAGACTACTCTATCGAATTATCATTGACAGACATTTTATGCGCTTGCAGCATACGTATATGACACGAGTGAAATGTTTTTTGAGATTCCATAATCACCCCCAGAATTAGAGAAGGATTAGTGATGACTCCAAAAAAATACGCGATCTTAAACCACCCCGACCCATTAATTTTGGATTAATCAAATTGAACTGGTGTAAGCAGTCAGGCTACCGGGCACAACTGGAATTCCAATATAATCCCGGCAATGACGATTTCCAATAACTCTGCTTTTTGTGCTAAATCTTTAAATCTGTCCTATTGTGGGACAAAAATCGCTACAATATTTTTCCGTCTCTTTAACCGCGAACTTTTAAAATACAATAGCACGCCATTTCGTGTCCCTCTAAACACTTTCCCAGAAAATAATAAATTTATTCACGTGTTATTCAAGAAGAGGAATTGTGAAGTATAAACGTTACACCGTCAGCACATTAGCAAAGCTATTTTAGGTTTGAGCCTTTGCCATTAATAGGCATTTCTTTCCTTAAATCTTTATACAGGCGATTCAATGATCCTATTCAGCTAATACTTTATAGGTTTTTTTTAACAATAACATCTCTAGCTGATATGCTCATATATCAAAATTGTAGGCTTCTTTGTGTCTACATTATTTTTTGTGTCAGATGCTAGACAGTTCCACTGGATGACGACGGAGCTTAAGCACAATCGAATCGCGTAGTCTTGTTTCACGTGTGCCTCTCTTAGGTACTTAAAAGACAGGACATTTAGACCAATCCCATAATATTCTTCACTAATATAAGTAAGACAACGTACCTTGCAAAGTTTAAATATGAGAGTTTTTTTTCATTTGCGCTTTACTAAGGCGCCGAACGTTCTCAAAATTTAATCGGTTAGATTTGTAGTTTCTTAGGGGAACTGTTGAAGACTGGGAGTGCGATGTAATAGGAATAAACTGTTACATAGTATTAGGTTAGGGACGGTGAGGGATCTCTAATGCCTCCAAACGTTTCACGCGTACAACGTTCTGTCATTTGTGTACGTAACACATATATAGCCCTTGAGAAACATTCGCAGTAAGATTTACGAAGGCTAGAAGTGCAAAAAATCGTAATGCGCACCCCCGGCTAAGCTCTCTTTAGCAGCAGGCAATAGGTCGCTCATTTAAAAGAATTATTTGAATCCAACGTGAAATTTATTTTAGAACATCGAATTATCTCTGCGCCGTTCGACACGTCGCATGCTGATATAATATGGCAGACTCATCATTCATGGAGATGTCCTACGGCGCATGGCAGTGCTTTCAGGTAGCTTTCAGACTTAAAAAGCTGAGTAATTCTAGCTGATATGCTCATTTTGCGTCATATATTAATAATAATTCTGCGCGCTTGTTTCCTTATTGTAGCAGAGATATTACTCGAGACATACGGAAATCTCATTGTCATAAGACCCCCCGCGCGATTTCGTAGAGTACATAATGAGCGAATAATCGTTGTGTAATAATAAATCTGTGTTACATAATTTCCTACAGTTAAATTAATCAAATCTATATAAAAACAGCAAATTGGTACAGCCTGCTGTGAAGAGTCTTTTGCCTGACGAACTAACAGGGACATCTTTATGGCTATTTGTTATAGAGTCATAGTAAATTTAACTGTTTCTGTTTTCTATACCTCATTTCAAATATTTTGCTATCTCACACATCTTTACGATAAATATAATACTGGTAGATCAATATCTCATTTCTGTTTCATATATTTTTAACGGATGGACCGTTCATTGGGCTCTCCAACGGAACCGCCACGTACCCTTGAAGTTGTGGCGTTCTTGAGTGAATGAGAAAAAAGGTGTCCAGCGATAGTAAATATACATCACAGATGGAAATCTACAGGTCCTTTGCAGGTATTGGGTCGGAACTGGAGCCACTGTATAGAACTTAGTGATGAAACTTTAACGTCAAAAATGACACCCACCGCCAGATCTTACAGTTACGAAACACAGTTTTGCATGTTCAAAAAATCAAGTAAGAGAATAAAGCGAGTTATATCAAGGTAAAAAAAAAAAATAAACATTGTGTTCGTTGAGGAAAACAAAGATGAGGTAGAGAGAAGCAACAACGCGAAATTATCCGCGCGGTAGCTTTATAAACATATATAAGCAAAACACGGTCAGAATAAAAATAAGTGCAGCAATAGCGAGCCACCCCGGTGGACGTTGACAATGATACTGGTGGGCGATGTCAGCTTCATCACACAACCTTATCCCCTGATTCAATGAAACATTTTTTCAGCGGTAATTTCCGACTGTAAAGCTGTCGTCAGGTTTCTTGGTGTGAAGCCTATTATTAACAAACCAGGTTATACCCTTAAGTATTTGTCAATATAAGTTCAGTTGGTAACTAGAGCGGCTGTACGCTCGCTGAATACTTTTATATCGATACAAAAATTAATGCCGTTATAATGATATATGTGTATGTTTACGAGTCAGAGCTTACGAAGAGTTGACATTAATGTTTTCTTGGCCGCTCTTAGGCTTTGAATTCCTTATAGTTTCTAGCTGTAAAGTCTTTAGACTTCACTACAACGGAAACTGTAGTAAGGTGCACGCACTTGGCCTCAAAGCCACGCACCCCCCAAAATATGTATTTCGTCAGCCTTATTGAAATACCCCTCATTAAAATTCTCTACCGCTGAGACGCTTTCCCTGTGGAAAAAGATTCCGTGAAACTGTATTGGGAGCATATCCGAATTCTAACAGGCGACTCACTCAAAATTTGACTCACTATCAACCCCACCAGCACCTCGTCCATCATCGGAACAATGAGTTTGCTTACGATGATCAACGTGTGGTTCTTGGTAAAGGGCAAACCTTTATATGCGGGGGAAATATTTATTTTGAATTAAAAAATCGATACAACGCTGTGAAGTAAAAGCAGACGTACTCGTTTAGCTCAAAGGTGCACAGAGAATACAGAGAAGGTATGCAGAGATACCTCACTTCCTTTCCCTCCTATGTGTCACTGATAGGTCCATGATCATAGTTAGAAGAGACGTTTTTTAGCTTGTCAGTAGTGACTCAGCGAAAATAGCTCTTTCCAGACTTCAATAATAGAGAAATACCATTTTTAAATTGTTGCAATAGGTTAATGAAGTAGCACGATTTCATTTAACATTATTCGTATATTGGAGAAGAAGTCGAGCCTTTAAAGCTAAAAATTCTACGTTTGTTACTACCGACCCAGTAAAGGGACACCACGTAAATAATTATTACAGGTGCCATCTGCCAATCGGTCACATGGAATTGGTGGATTTATAAAATTCGTTTATAGCGGGAACCAAGGGTGTGTAAACGCATAGTAGGCTGGTTGCATAACATGCGATGTTTTGCATTTAACGGCATATATTCATAAGAAACTATTAAAAAAAAAAAACTATTTTACTCTATTTTTTAGTTTTAATTTTTATTATCTACTTAATATATTTTTTACTTATTGTTTCGATCGCAATGAATTCATATTCAGTTGCAAGAAATCAGTAAAAAAAGCTTACAGCTTCTTAGGTTTCTCAATAAGTTTGCTAAAAAAGTAAGAATGATGCTTTAACGCTTTTTTTTTTTTCTCAAAAATACGCTACAGTGAGTTTTCTGCAGTTATGCTAAAAAAACGTATCCAGTGTAAGTACGATAATTCTAGGAACTGGGTAGTCTACCTTCGAGTTTTAGCGCTGCTACGGCTCGAAATGTACCGTGTTCATTGTTTCCATTGACAAGCAAAACGCGATTACCAGGATTTGGTACGCCATCATTTTCCTAACACATCACTGGAATAAAAACGCGGAGTAATTACTGTTTGCATATAAAACCGAAAGGTCACTGGTACGTCTGGGGATAATGAAAACAGGCACTGTTAAAATAATAATTGCTGAGAAAAGCTAGAATGTCCTCTTTTAAAACAACTTTTAACTGACTGCCATATAGATACCTTTCGACAAGGGCAGAAAATAAAGTTAGGATTAGTGCATGCGGTGCAATTGACCTTGTTTTCCCGGTTTTTTTTTTAAATTTTTCCTTATCTTGTAACTATAGAAACGAGATCATTTCTGCATTCGTCTTTCTTGGTTTCAATTCAAAAATATCTGAGATTTTTCTTGGGTTACTCCGTAGCTCATTTACATTCCTTCAGTTCGTTTATAGGCTTCACGGAACTACTGCCCAATTAATACCTGCTATTTCTAATATTTGCTCTTCAACACGCTAAAGATCTTTCCAAATTTGTTAACAGGAAGTCAATAACATACACAGATTTTTTATCTATTCTCCCGCAGCTCTTACATCTGTTTATTTCGATTTGAATTTGTATCGCTATCAGCAGCGGCCGTTTCAAAATCTTCCGCGTCACCGGTGCTTTTTATTCCTGTGCCATGGTTTCGTTCTCCATTGTAGCAGCGGCTGCCGCCGCTTCAACCTGCTGTAGTCACGTGATAGTTACATCGAGGACCCTTTCCTGCCTTCCGAGCAGGCGGTCGTTCGACCTCATTTAGAGTCCGCTGTTGGTAGTATATACAAAGTGAGGTGGCTATCGAAACACGATCGTCACTAAGAGATTATTGGATCGACGTACAGAGTTTATGCTGTGCTGTTTTCACCAATTCTAGTGCCCGATTGTTGCTGGTGCTCTTAAGTGCATTGTGTTCGAATCTTCACAATTCATCTGAGATGGCAGCTCTTCGCAATGGCTCTCTCCTCATTCCCAGACTGGTTCAAGCTCTGCGCGAGCGTAACCAATCATTTTTCGCGCACGTCGAGATGGGACCCCCCGATGCCATTCTTGGAGTGACCGAAGCCTACAAGAAGGATCCCAATCCCAAGAAGATGAACCTCGGTGTCGGTCAGTAGTCATCTTAGCCTACTTTTTATTACTGTCATTCGACAAATATTGTGGGGGAATTTGCAAGTAGCTTCGTGGTGTCAAACGATTAGCTTACCAATTTTACATTTGTGTAACTTGAAAGTGCTTCTGTCGTGTGGATATCATTTTGCGAAGTCATGGCTAACGGGTATATGTATACCAGTGTTATAAACCGAAGCACCTTTTCATTTCGAAGATCACCATATTTCGCTAAAGATGCAGTTCTGCTTGAAATAGAGTGCCCTTTAAAGGACATCGTTTGTAGAACGTATGCCGCAAAATGCAGACAGAGGATATATCTTTTAAACGCAATACCAGTGCAGTATTTGTCTGGTTTAGTTTACTACACGTGCTTCGTCTACGTTCGTTTAGTATTTTGTATGCTTTTATTATTCTGCAAATTTTAAACTTCGAGCTGAGCCTCAAATTTTCGGCGCGCGTTTTCTTTTGTTTTTTTTAGATGTTGTATAGACTTCATGAACGAGCTAATACAACGCCAAAACTTTAGTTCTTTTTTCAAATCTCACTTGAAACATGTGCTAAACTCTGCACAGCATTGAGGATCATTTCCGAAGTCTATCATCGAATCCCGCACCTCATCAGTCTGACCCGCTTTGAGCTTTAATCCTGTCATTTGATACATCACTTGGAACCGCCTTCGATATATAAAATAATAATAATGATAAATGCACCTAGTAAGGTAAATGATGCGATGCTTTTGTATTCAGCATTGGGATATGTTACATAAATGGTCGGTACACTGTGATTACCCGGGTAACTAATCATAGCTTGTTAAGTAAGGTGGTAGAAACTCTAACGGCGCTGTTTTTCTTAGTCGCAGTAAATGCTTTGTCTGCTCAGTACAAGCGTCCTCAATAACTTGTAACTGATGTATCCTATGGACGTGTCCGACTCAATTCCACGAGCAAACTCATTGGCCATCCAGTAAAAACTATCATAGCTTGTCCAGGAACGGGAGGGGCGATTGACTTTAAAAGTTGAAACGGAGAAAAAATATTCTACGATAACCCGGTAGTAGTCCGGTACAGTGCACTTGTGTAAATGTGTGACATGACAATGTCCTTCATGTGATCCCGTTTGAGATGGTCGGTATTACTGCACGGTGTTAACGGCGCGTGGAGTTCGACTAAACAGTGGCTGTATCCATTCCACAAATGCAATAGTTGTTTATCTCATTGTGAACCCCATTGAGATTAATTATGACAGAGCCTATCCGTCAACGCTAACCTTAAACGGCTTTGTAATCAAAAAACGGAACTTCTAAAGAAATTATTACGTTAGCTAATGAATGTATGTACACATCTATTTATCTGCAAATAAACTACAGGTTTTAAATGTACAGTTACGATGAACTTCTACGCAAAGCGAAACTTCTTTTTCACACACATTTCAGCTAGCAGATGAATCAAGTTATATTACTTGATATGAAGCGCATTTCATACTCTGTGGTTTTTTAACCACGTTACCCTGGCGAACTCAATGCACTAAATCGTTGAACTATATTTTTGTGAGCTCGTTTAAACCACTGTTGGTGAGGGCATTTGTGGTGGCTTGCCGGGGGTTTGTTGTACTGCCTCAATGCTGTTCTTAACACGCGTAGCGGTCAACGTCATTGTACTAACTAATCTTCACAGAGGGACTTCTGTTACTTCCTTCATCATTAAAAGTTAATTATATTATATATATTAATAAATAAGTAAACGGGGACATACATCTTCGTTGACGGTCACTGCGTGTTTATCTCATCCTGGAGTAACAAGAACTTAGAATAATTTTACACAGCGCACTCTGTTCTACAGTATGGCTATGTAATCTTATCAAGCTCATTCATCCGTTCGAAATTATCTTGATAGCATCAGCAATTCTTTCAGCAATACGACGGCTAAGATTTGGCTTATGATAATCGCTTGCCGTTAACTGCTTTGAACTGGCTATCAGAGAGCCGTTGAACTGGTTCCCTCTAGATTGTTTTGACAGCTAACCTATCGTGAAATAAAGGCGAACGGCCTTAAAGCATCCCAAAGTATTTAGGCGTATGTACGGGTAAGTAGGTAATGATATAAATAAGCCGTGCTAACCGACAACAATGACAAACCGATGAAACCTCTCACGAAACTAGAGGTCAATGAAGCGATGGCATAGTTCGTGCAAGACCAAAAGAAATACTCGTAATAATTGCCGAACTACAATTATGGCCTGGTCTGTAAATATATAATAGCTCTTAGGGCTTTCGTTGAAGTAACGACTTTTTGGCGTCCATCCTTGCAGCTTCAATGTTGCGCATTTTAAATACTTACTTCAAAACAGTATTCCTATGATAGTTAAAATATTCATTTTACCTTCGAGATTTTTGTCTTGATTTCTTACGTAGTCAACAGTTCACCGAATATACTTTAGATAGCCATGATATTGCGGTTTGAAAATGTTTTTAATAGCGAAGTCGTTGTGAGATCGCTTACTTGCCGTACCTTGGCTAAGCAGGCAGCGACCTGACCGCTTTGCTGCAGGAGCTTCACGTTGCTCCTTGCTGCCTCCTACATAATAGAGGTATTCGATGTTGTAAAAACAAGTGAAATTTTTCTATTGTCTTATTAAGCGGACAGTTTTCAAGAACCCCGGCTTCGAAATGGTGACCATACAACTGCACAAGCCACTTAAATATTGCTACGGAATCGCTGAATTTGTTAACTTTTCGTCATAATAACTCCAATTACTCTTCTTCGATCCAATAAAAATTATATATATATATATATATATATATATATATATATATATATAATACCGTTTCAATTTCTATACGTACCTAGCGAAATGTGAGTGAAATGAACGATCTGTAGTGATGACTGCAAAGTTGGTTCGGCCTTGAAACGGGTAACTGAATTTTCCTTCGTATTTTTCATGTGATTTTCATTATTAGTAGTAATCTAGTATTGATTTGTATTATCGATCGGTGATCATTTTCCATTTTGATTTTTCATGTGGTGCATGTCTACAGGAGCATACCGCGATGATGATGGCAAACCTTTTGTCTTGCCATCGGTTCGAGCTGCAGAGCGGCAGCTCATGTCAAAAAATTTGGACAAAGAATATCTACCCATTGGCGGCTTAAATGATTTTTGCAAGAACGCGGCCATTCTGGCTCTTGGTGACAATTCGGCAGTCATCAAAGAGGATCGTAACGCCACTGTTCAGGTGAGCATTAACTAATGAACTGAATGTATACGGAAATAAGGTAACATACATTTGGCTGTGCAAACTTTTATTCACGGTAGCTCTTTTTTGAGTATACCGTCTGCGTTCAGTTTTTGAGGGCGTACCTTTAGAGCTATGAGGAAACGTCTAGCAGAAAAGTAAATGTTTCTGCCGCTTGCTTAGTTAGTACCTTCGAATATGAATACGTAACATACCCTCATTTCTAATAGTACTGTATTTATTTTTTTCGTGATGACTGTTGCAGGGAATTTCGGGCACTGGCTCGTTGCGAATCGGCGCAATGTTTTTGGATGAGTTCCTGAAAGGTAACAAAACCGTGTACATGCCAAACCCGACATGGGGCAACCATATCCCTCTGTTCAAGAGATGCAACTTTCAAGTAAAACAGTACCGTTACTACGATCCGAAGACATGCGGTCTCGACTTTCAGGGAGCCCTTGAGGATATCTCGAGCATCCCCGAAGGTTCAGTGATCCTTTTGCATGCCTGCGCGCACAATCCAACCGGTGTCGATCCTCGGCCCGAACAATGGACAGAGATCGAGAAAGTTGTGCGTGAACGCAATTTGTTCCCATTCCTTGATATGGCCTATCAGGGCTTCGCGACGGGAGACATCGATCGCGACGCTAGCGCTGTGCGCCTGTTCGCTGGTAGCGGCCCAATGTGCCTTGCCCAGTCGTTCGCTAAAAACATGGGCCTGTACGGAGAGCGTGTCGGCGCATTTTCGCTGATCTGCAGTTCAGCGGAGGAGCAAGCTCGTTGCATGAGTCAGATCAAAATCCTCATTCGTCCACTGTACTCGAACCCGGCGGTAAATGGAGCTCGTATTGCTAACTTAATCCTTAGCGACCCTCAACTGCGAGCGCAGTGGCTTAAAGATGTCAAGGGCATGGCCGATAGGATCATCACAATGCGGTCCCGGTTGAGAAGCGGCCTTAAGCGAGAGGGCAGCACCCATGACTGGAAGCACATCACCGAGCAGATCGGCATGTTTTGCTTTACCGGTATGACCGCCGAACAGGTGACCAGATTGATCAAGGACTACTCTGTTTACCTAACGAAAGACGGTCGTATCTCTGTCGCCGGCATTTCTTCACATAACGTTGACTACCTCGCTCGAGCGATGCATGAAGTTACAAAATGAATTCACGCAAGCTAAAAACTCTTTTGTAATACAAACTTTGTACAGAAATGAAAAGACAAACGGTGATAGTATTCCTAGATGAAACTGCTAAGCAGCAGAACATCATCAAAACGATGATCATTATAATGATGATTTAAGGAGACATTGGCGCGGGAGAAGGCCGGGATGATCATGAACCACTGGCAGAGAAGCTCCTTGGGGGAGATGACAAGAGTAAAAAATCTGGACGCATGCTAAACGGATCCTAAAGCTTACTCGCTTACCAACAATTGCTGCTTTTAGTGGCTAGTATTGAGTTTGCTATTGCTAATGAGTTGGGGAAAAACAACTGGGAAATGTTGACGGTTAGCTTTTACATAATATATAAACCACGATATAAAATTATATATCTACATACAGACTTGTACGAACGTATACGAAGACAAGACGAACAGTGAACAATTTCATATAATTTCATTAAGAAATTTGATTTTAAGGCCATAATAGATAAGCAAATGCATAAGGGCAAAACAAAAATGAAGCAATTCCTATTCATAAAACAGGTACGAAATGTATATAGCAGCCCTACATTATAGCGAGTGTATCTACGAAGCTGGGTCTTGTAGTTTTGAGATGAAGGATCTTATAAGCGTGTATCATTTCTGTTGTAAAATAAAAAAAAAAATTGATCATGTAACATCTTTACAGTGAGTGTTTTTCATTTCAACAAACATGTACCCATATAATTAATTTCTCTCTCTGAATAATGTCTGTCATCAGGATCGTTTTGGGACTAAGCCAATTGCAAGATTTTTTGTATCTACTATTTTTCCTGAACAACAAGCCTTCTATATCGATCAAACACACCAATTAAACAAATTGTTAGCATCTTTAAAATCGATAACTAATACGGAGCTACAGCTGGAAAAATACCGCTACACTCTTCAGATATCCGTATTTCGGTAAGCTTTATTATGTGGTGCTTTATGCTCTGACACACCTTGTACGCATTTGTATTAAGTAGCACTTTTCCTCAGTTACCACTAGTCGCTTCATGTACTTCGTTGACAGCTCGTTAGCCTACTTGAATCTATGAGCGAAAAAAAAATATTGCACAAAAACTATAGAAACAAGGACGAGTCGTAAGCAAAGTTGTTACATTCAGGGATGCTTGTCTCGTTGAAAGTAACCCTCCGAGACTTCAAATGTAGTCGGTATAGATTTCCTTTGAGACACTAATGTATTGCAAGAGGCCACATATAAATAATCGCATCCATTAAACGAGTTTTTCGTGATTGGTCTTAGAAATAGTTTTAGAAAAAATAGAAAACCAGACGGATTATAAGCAGGAAAAGACTTGTAACACCTAATTGTTTTATCGGACAAGCCAACTGACTGACGTGTGTAATCGGACAGATATGAATAGCCGCTAAAGCTGTTAGAAAATTGCTTTCGCCGTATATAAGCCACGCGGATCCTTCAACAAAGCTAGAAAAGGTTGCCCTTTTTTATTGAATACAAAGACGACCCATTGATTTAGCTTAAAATTCAGATTCTGTATTCACGATAAATAGCTAAAGTTGATGAATTGACAAAAACACTTACCCGAGAGTGGATCAGTGTAGTGATTCTTATATATAAACAGCCCAGGATTAATCCGTACATATCCTCGATCCTTACATACATAAAACCTATTTGAGACTTCATAGGTATAGTTAAAAAATGTATCGATTTGTCAGGTCAAGCGACTTCTAAATTGCTTCTCGACTGACACATCAGGCTGTAGCCGAATCACGATGACGGTTGAAAAAAGACTGTGGAAGTGAATTATAACAAAAAAAAAGGCAGTTTCGCTGTAGACTGCTTGGCGCTTTGCACATAGTCTCTTGTTCAGCGGAAAGTTTCATATAAAATACGTCAAAAAAAAATAGAAATAAAGTCTCTTTTCCTCTCAGATCACACAAATTCAACATTTTAACGTAATAACGTTTCCGAGTAATAGCTTCATCTGGTGCACTTTCCCCATTGTGACTGCATTTTTATTAGAATGTACTTGCGCCATGCATGCAAGACCTTTGCTTTTAAAGAGTTTTTTTTTGTCTTTGGTTAGTTATTATTATTATTATTATCATTACTTTATTAAGTAGTATAGAACTGCTGTTATTTTTCATACCCAAGAACGTGTACTTTCCTGCCTACATCGGCCTAACTAAGGAACTATGTATTAAGCATACGTTACTAATGGTACTACTACTGGTATTGTTATTATTTTTGTTTCTATCGGTATCTTTACAGCTACTCACTAAACCCAATCATATCCCTATTGTTAGCTATATTTTAACTACGGTTGCTTTATACGCATGCAATTTTTTATTTATGCTACGTACGTAGCGCAGATTTGCGACTTCAAGTATGTATGTAAACTTCATGCAAATGCCATCCTTTTTGGTGGTATTACTGTGATGATAGGAGTGTTCCTATAGGTGTAGCCACAGTTCCACCACATACATATATCATTTTCTAGTATTTCACGCTATTCATCTGCGTCTTGCAAAGACTTCTATATCAAATTTACATTGCAAAGCTGATAGAGCTGGGTCAACTTTCCGGTAGCTTCATCGTAAGCTACATACTAGCCACTCAGATACATAACGTCATCAAATGCCTAAGACGGCCCTTTTTCCTTGACTATTTCAAGCGCATTTAATCTATTTTTGACAGATTTGTTGTCTCTACTAGTAGTTCTTGTGTTTCCTCTCTCTTGTCTTTATCATGATAATCCTCCCTAGTAAACATTCATACATAATGTCCGTACTGATATTTGCGAAGAAGTAGCATTCTTTTTTCGCTTTCCGTTGTTTCCAGCCTTCCAGCCTCACGCTAAATATCACC
The DNA here is from genome assembly GCF_002532875.2 of Varroa jacobsoni. NCBI lineage: Eukaryota > Metazoa > Arthropoda > Arachnida > Mesostigmata > Varroidae > Varroa > Varroa jacobsoni. The sequence continues at coordinate 262,557 of NW_019213693.1, forward strand.
ATGCTTTGCAGCCCGTATATAACTAGTTGGCTATATTAAGGGTTGGGGGCTCCAAAACGGGTGTAGCTGTTCATTGGATCCACCAAACGATCCTACCTCGGAAAAACTCTCGGTGGAGAGATTATCATCAGCTCCGCCATTTGCAGCGGCAGGTGCATTAGCCTCGGCTTCCATTGCCACTCGAGCATAGTCGTCGGTGTCAATTGATTTGCAGAAATAGATGGCGTAACGAAGTTTCTCTTTTAGCACGAGTTTACACGAATAACGAGGCATCTTCAATAGGAAGAAGCATGTATAGCTCTCCGGTAAGAAGTGATCCGCTGGTGAGTATTTGTCAAGTACTTGAAGAACAAAGTCTCGGCCACGAAAATCGGCGATTGTTCGCGGTAGGCGTGTACGACCCCACACGAAACGAAGAAATAGTCCACGCTCTTCTTGTGAGAGTTCTTCCATAACTTCCCAGAACCAAGCGACCAGAGGAGCGTCAACTTCTACGCCTGCAAAATTTGTATGACAAAGAGTTCGCATTGAAAATTGATAAACAAGTGAAGTAGTAATATGGTTTGTAAAGTGAACGTACTGTTACTACTTTAGTGGGTTTTACACTGTGTTAGCACATACTCGACTGCTTAGATATTCATTTATTATTAACAAAGCGGCATAAATCGGCACCTGCACTATTTAGTCTAATAAATTGCATTGAAACACGTCAGTAGAATTATAATAACACTACAACAATAGACCTTTGTACGTAGCGACTGATTTCAGGAGACTGATGGGAATATCTGGACTACCGCAAATCATGAGTTCGAGTTCACGGGCCGTAAATAGAGCAAGAAGTGGAACTGGAATCACGCGGGCCATGCCTTCACGAACAAGGGCAGCTTGCTCGTCGAACTCATGCAGCCTACGGTGGGATGAAAACAATGTTAGCTTCAACTGCTAATAATTCAATTAAAAGGAAGGTTTACATCAAGTATTTAAACTAATACATTGGATAGATATAATATAGTAAACGGAGCAGACGCAAGATATATACTATGTGCATCTATTCCCCATGTTGCCGAATAGAGATTCAACACTATTTAGCTTAGTGGCTATCGAGGTGTCGCAGTTTCAATAAATCCCTGAACTATGAAACACATTTATCTACTAACCGATACTTAATGGCTGATTGAATGTATTCGAATCTATTTTCCAGGGTGACGTGACTAAACTTGGAGCTTAAAGCCACCTGATGACCCGCTGATGAGTGTGTCATAAAAGGAATGTTTTCGAGCCGCGAAAATGCCTCCCGGTCCAGATCTCTAATGTACATAAGACCCGGTACGTAATCGCGATCGACTTCGTTCAGATCTAATACGCTTAGTGGGTCGCCAGTAAGCAACTTCCACATTGGTTCAGCTAGTGAGAGCGACAACGGACTGCCAGTTCGAATAGCGATTCCCATAAGTATTCCCAGAAATCGCAGCGAATCCCGATACTGAGCTGTTCCGGTGGCATGCGGAGTAAATAGGAAACAATCTCGAGAGGTCCCTGCTTCTTCACGGCCATTTGGCGTCAACGTTAATAATGATAGATTGTTCTGTAATACAGGAACACACAGTGAACTAACACGATATGGCAGGAAATTTGCGAAAATCTACAACGAGCTTCGCCGTTATATTATAGTTCAAGAAAGAGTTGAAAACAAAAGTAGGGTAAGTTGGGTCGGACGCAAACCTTTTGAAGTTCCTCGCACATTTCGGCAATGCTTTCGCTGTAGCCTCCACCGCAATCGTCTACGCTTTCTCCGACGAACTTCACTTTCCATACTCGGTGTGGTAGGAGCAGGCATTCCGGTGTCAGCAGCGATATCTTGGAAACCATCTGTGCAAAAACAGTTTTTCTCGATGGCGAATTACTCATTCGACTAAGCTCGACCACCGGGCCGTGTTGACGATCCCGTACCATTGTGTTTTGTACCACCTTACGGAATGATCCTTCTTTGCCGCTCAGCATTAACAAGCCTTTGAGCGAATTAAACGCCGAACCGGGTGCGAGATCCAACAGCGGAATACATGGACAGAACATTTCGTTGAAGAGATACATTAGACAATATCGGCTGCGTACCACGGAGATTGCGATGCCCTTCAAATGGTCATATTCCATTGGAACCTGACTAGGCAGTTGGCCTACGCTCTTGTGGGGCACCTTTGAGGTGGACCAAGCCACAGTATGAGCGGAGCCGCATGCTACACGATTCATCTTTTTGCCCTTTAGACTGTCCACCTGTTTCGGCCGTTGGATGGCGTTCGTTGAGCCATCGCCCAATTGGCCCTCATCATTATCGCCCCATGTGTAGACTTCACCTTCGTCCGTAACGGCAACGCAGTGTAGCGATCCCACCGCAATCTAGAATCATACACAAGAAGGTGCACGATGAGCGTACAGCAAATAATGATAATAATAGTCGTCCTGATTGGCAATAAAAGATGTTATAAAAGCAAAAACGAGGCAGAGGACAGCGTAGGCTGCTAAAATGAAAAATTAGCGTCTTTACCTGCACGACCCGTTTTCCCTGAAGCGCGCCTTCAACCGGTTGTGGCCGACGAACATGTTCCTCGTTGCCGTGGCCCAGTCGATGGTAGTCGCCTTTACCCCATGTGTACACCACGCCTGGGCAATAATCAACAAGAAACCATACGGAATTTATTCGACAATATTAGCTACTCATTAATGCCAACTGTACTCAGAAATGTGTGAGTACGCGCCCGATAAATAATCATAAACGCACTGCCTCTTTCTTTTTAATAGGCACAATTAGGATGTTACCTTGGAAAAAGGTGGAGTCAAGCGAATGTTGCTGATTTTCTTATTAAACAAAATTCGAAGGGGTGTATATCCTAAGGATATAATTGAGCACAGTCAACTACTACAATGTAAATTGATAATCGAAGTCACAACAGCAAGTACACATGTATAAGAATAAGGGACAGGAAATGATAATGCATACCCGAAGCTGTGAGCGCCACAGAGAACTGCGAGCCGCATTCAACTTTAATGACGCCCGCATTCTGAAGTGAATCGATTTTTTGAGGCTGTTTACAGCCGTCACTTCCACCTCGGCCCAATTTCCCGTAATCGCCATCACCCCAAGACCAAACGGTTCCGTCCCGTGTAACGCAGAGGGTCTGGGCATCGCCACTCCCACAGGCCACATCAGCAACACTATGCCCTATTAAGTCCTCGACCTTCTTCGGCTTTAGCTGATCCTCAGAATCAGCATGACCCAATCGACCATACCTTTGGTCAATACAGAACACACAATTTCAAATAATCAAGCGTCTCTTGTCTATCGCTTTACTCAACCTTAACGGTTTATTTATCGTTGGCAGTAAAATGATAGTTGAGCAGCAAACTGATGCCAGAAAAATTTGTGCAGTTATAAAAAATGGGATTAGAAACGCTAAGGCAAAGGTGAAACTATACAGTTGTTTCTGCGTACAAGAAGCGTTTAAGACCGCAAATTTTCATTGAGCACAATAATCTGATCAGAAAAAATGCGAGATACGAGAGTGTCATCTTGAGAAACTATTTGAAACAAATCGTTACACGTTTTTTGACCATTGCTGTTTAGGTTACTGACCCACCTTCCTTTGCCCCAAGTGTAGAGATAGCCGGAAGCTGAAATCGCAGCTGAGTGCGCACCTCCACATGCAACCATTACAATACGTTTACCACGAAGTGCCTCGATAAGTCGCGGTTTTTCGCAGTGGGTTTTCGTGCCGTGGCCCAGCTTGCCGTCGTCGCCTTCTCCCCATGAGTAGACGTCGCTAGTATCTGTCCGAGCCAAACAATGTTTGCCCCCTGAATTGACAGCTACTTGCGTTACGACAACATGAGTCAATGGGCCATCAATGGGTGTCGGTGTTGAGACGCTTTCGGTACCTCCAACGCCGAGGCGTCCCCCCGCTCCATAGCCGGTCGCATATACTTTTCCGTCGCCTGTGAGAGCGAACAGGGTCTGTTCACCTCCTACAATCTGTACGGGTCTATGGAACAGGACCACAAAGAAATCAAACAGAGAAGTTGGGAATAGAATCTTTTTGAATAGAATTTTTATGGATGATTGCATTATCACCTAAATGAAAGATACACAGGCTACCGTTTATGCAGAACGTACCTGAGTGCTGTGAGGGCATCACAAACGGTTGCTTTCTTCACCTTGGCGCCTTCGACTCCACCCAACTGTCCACGATGGTTATGACCCCAACCGTAAATAACCCCGGAACCGCCCCACGATAGAGTCCACTCTTCCGGACAACGGTTCACCCACTGAATTAGCTGCTCGTCCTGGGTAAAAAAATATAGTAAGGTAATTTTATTATAGGATTCAATTTACAAAATTCGCGAATCGCATTTTTAGCATCGCACCCTAAACAAAGTGGTAGAAAAATAGCTAAAATCAAAGTACAACGTCTGTCAAGTTAATCTCTTAAAATATCTATTACTTCGATGAAAATCGTATAACTTGCCAAAGAATAGAGATGTTCGCTTGTTAGCGTTATCGTCGATAAAAATCTAATTATCAGTAACCTATACGAATTCGAAACAACAGCCACCGAAACACCCGTCTGACATAGATCACATACCTGCTCCTGTCGAAAAATGGTGTTACTGTCAAAGCCCAGTCTTTCCTCAAACGGCTCATCAGGGAAAAGTTCCTGAAGTTTCCTCTTGACTTCTTTAATAAAATAGGGTGGAAATTCTCTTCGATTAATTAAGGCATGTGCGATACGGCTTGTCGTACAGTAGCGTTTAAACCAGCTCCATCGGTGACCTTCCGTGGTGCAAACATGATCGAGCTCAAGATCGCATGCGAGAGCAACGAGTACCTGTCCATCCAACGAGAATGAATAATTCCCAACACGGGCCTTTAATTGTTTTTTATGTTTCGTATTGTAATTATAACCTTATATATTTCATGCTAATACCATCTTACATACCTTGAAGAACTGGGTGTGCATCAAATGTTTCCCCGACCGCACGAGCGGTTCTTCATACTCGTATTGACGCAGCAACATTTCGGGCAGATGTCTAAGCAGTGAAACGAAGGCCAATGTATCGGTCTGGCTGGCGCCCGAATCTTCCGTCGCCTCTGGAACAAGCGGTATTGTGGGACTGATGGGACTTTGTGCCATGAGTTTGAGCCGCCGACCGCCTGCCGTTGAAGTGACCAACTGGCGGAGTTTTTCAAGGATCCACATCCGCTGCGACGAGCTAAGATAGTTCAGCTGGGCACATGATGCAAATGCTGCGGCAAGCCGAAGAACGGTAGATTTACGAGCTTTTGTAAGCAATACTTGATTCGGTGAGCTTAGAAGAGATACTACAAGTCCGATCGACGGCCGCGAAATGACGGCTCGATCCGAGACGCTTTCTAGTTCATGGTAGAGTGATTTATGGTTTGACAGCATGATCGGATAGACAGTGAATTTCCAACCCCAGCCATTAACACTGCCGTCGGAGCAGAATCGCCAGCGAAGCTCGTTGCCCGGTATAACTAGTTCCCCAGCCCAATCGGACCACTCGCGACCGGAACGATTTGCTACAATTCGACCGCACCAATCTGTGATATAAAGCGGGTCGTGGCGTCGTTCCGTCGAACATTGCTGATCAAATTCAACCCGAAGCGAGTCGGCTCCGGGAATTTTAACGTTGCCCGTCAGAACCGAGTCGTCCTATAACGAAAGCAAATAAAATATGAAGTTGTGGCTTCATTGCGAAAAAAATAAATACACTTAAGTTTTTCAAGGAAAAACAAAAATCAAGTAATTCAATGAGTGATTAACAAATCAGCACAAGTTATAAGTGGTGGCAATCAAAATATATACATAGATATTTGCTAACAATGAAAAATCTTAGAAACTAGAAAGGTACTTGTTGTAAATAAAGCCAGGAATGCTACCGTCCTCACCTTATAGGGATGTGGGCTTTCTTGAACCACCGGCTGCGGGAAACAATAATTCGCCCTAAAGTCAACGCAGACGTATTCCATTTCCGTGACGCACATTTCAAGCAGCATCTCTCTCACAGTCATATTGCTGGTCGCGAGGGTCAAAAGGGCACTCGTGAGAACATCGCAGCCTTCTCGGGGATTCATCCCGTCCCCAACCCTGAATGGAGCTCTACCGCATAACGTTAACTTAAGAAGATCCACGAGTTGACGCGTCTTGTCAGCTAAATTTCGAGACACGAAGTTGTCAACTTCGGTTTGTTGCGCGTCTGTGAGTGTGTCCTGGGGAAATGCGCAAATAATGGCACAGTGAACGAGCATATGTGTGTATATTTCAAACTTAGCCGACAAGTGTAATACGCATGTTTTTAACGATAAAAAAACCTGTCATAAGCATCTGATCAAAAACGACTTCATAAGCCATTAGGTCAATTGTGTTGTCTGTATTGCAGTCGTTGAAAAACAATTGAATGATATGATTTCGACAAGTTCGCAAGTAAAAAGAAGCGTAATTTGCATCCCTGCTGTTTATGACCTTAACAGAAAAAAACCTTTTCATCAGTAGGCGAAAAGGTGGCCGCAGCCAAAACGCTAGCAGCTGATACTCGGGAGGAAAGACTCGTCGAAGATGGCAATGGTGATAGCGTTGTTGATGGTGGTTCTTCGCTGGGCTCCCGCGAAAGAATACGCTCACTGCTTTCACACCGAGATAGCGACGGCTCGCGAGACAACCCTGTGGCCGCATTCGCCCCCATACAAGATGACTGGCACGCTTGTAACGTTGTAGCCTGCGTCTGAGGCGCTAAAGACGCCAATATAATTTCCCTGAAGGCATAAGTTGGTTATCATGGTGTGAGACGATAAAAATTATACGCAGTCGAAAGTGCTAGGCTTCACATTTTTCAGGGCAAGTTCAGCGTAGTTCTGTGTTCCAAGACGCGTTACACTTCTACGTGTAAACTTAGTAACCCTGCCAGATTAACCATCGATTGTAGTCGACTCCGCTGTTGAAATAAACAAATAGAAAAACTGTGATGAACCTCTCTTAATGCGACACACACCTTGCTGTTAGAATTTGCAGAGCATGGACCGCATGCAGAAGAGCGTCGATCTTCGCCTGGGGCGAGTCAAGTGATAGAAAAATTCTGCTGAGTGATGGTCGATCTATTTGAATCTGCATTCGCGCGGACCCTTGCTTGTGAACGGAAGCCTGGGAGAGATTTTCTCCGTGCTCGCCAATGCCATAACCTAAGCCAGCATCTTGCGTGCCGGCCTGATCTTTGATAAGCAGTGTCTCCCCAAGAGGATCTTTGACAATTGGAAACAGTATTGGATCATACAGTTTCTGTGGGGAATAGTCGGCGGAGAACCAAGCCACCGAGTGCGAGGAACCGCAAGCTACTTTGGTAACCCCCTCAATACCTTTGACCAAAGCTGGCTTTCGGTTTACAGTTGTGTTTCCATTCCCCTGTGAAACAGAGCCGTGCAAAAAAGCCTCATTGGTACATAAATCATAAGTATATAATAATTTTATGTAACGTAAATTACTCATATATACACACCTGTACATATCTCATTAAAGGGAACGTTTCAACAACATAGAAATAAATTTAGTTAGCATGCTATTATGCTATCGGTGTTTCACCTGATTGCTGCGTTCTGTTCTTAGTAGTACACACTGATTACCGACTGTTTGTGCTTGTATTCGGTTTCTTTCTAATTAGTAGTAATTCTGAAGTTTGGTGCAAACTAATCATTTTCCTTACCTGTTGTCCATGATCGTTATCACCCCAAGCGTATACTTCACCTCGATCCGTAACTGCGATACAATGTAGCGCTCCGACGGCTACCTGTACGACAACCTTGTCTACCAGTTCATCAACCAATTGAGGCCATCGCACATGCGAGTCAGACCCGTGTCCGAGTCGAAAATAATCGCCTTTACCCCACGTCCAAACGCGGCCATTCTTTGCTAGCGCCAGCGAAAACTGCGCTCCACACTCCACTTGTACAATGTGATGACCATTGAGAGTGTCGATATTATGCGGCAGCGCTGAACCGTTGCTACCTCCTCGGCCAAGTTTTCCAAAATCTCCATCTCCCCAAGAAAACACCCAACGACGTTCAGTCAGCGCGAGGGTCTGTGCGTCTCGACTTCCGCAGGCCACCTGCACGACGCGTTCGCCGGCCAGTGCGATCACCTAAATCATACGGTCAACCGTATGTATATGTATATATATATACTTGTTCAAAAGGTGCGTGGGGTCCTGAGCAGGGAGAAGAGGTCTAGGACTGTTTTATTATCGAGACCAAAGACGCCAGATTATAGTTTTGAATGACATAACTGCACCCATCGTCATTGTGCGGTACTGCACCGATGTACCTGTTTCGGTTTCATTTGCGTGACGTTATCGCCATGACCAAGACGTCCATATTCGCCACTGCCCCACGTATATAGTTCTCCACTGGACGTTACCGCTGCCGAGTGAGAGCTTCCGCAAGCGACGTCTCTGATTCGTTTGCATTTTAGTGCTTCGACTAGCTTAGGTCTGTCGTACGATCTGCGTGAGAAAACGATAGGGACAATTAACGTAAAAACTGATCCGAATGAGTATGAACGAATCATTACTAGCCTAGGAATGTAAACATTCAAATAGAACGTAATGTGACTTCAGGGGTCATTATAGGTATCTTTAAATGTATAAGAAAATGTAGAACAATAAAACGCTAGCAGCTGACATTTTGTCGCCGTGGCCTAGTTTTCCGTCGTCTCCTTCACCCCATGAGAAGATTCTTCCGTCCATGGTAAGCGCGAGCGAATGCCGTCCTCCAGAATGTACGGCCACCTTCTTGATAAAGTAGGCACTTAACTCGACAAGCGGTTTAGGTGTAGCCACGTTGTGGGAATGGCCAAGCCCCAGACGCCCATTAGTACCTTCACCGCAGGCGTACACTTTGCCGTCGTGAGATACTGAAATAGAGAAATGGACAAGATAATTTTTGTGCAACGTAATCGAATTACCGCAGACATAACATGTATCGTATTTGCAATGCGACCTGGCTACAGTACATATTTACATGCACTACGTAAACAGCTCGCAGAGACACTGTTGAGAAAGCACATGTGTATACGTATGCTTTAAGGAACTATTAATACTGAGCATTCTCGTAATTAGATGGAGTTATAGTCAACTCACCAATGAAGAGGCTCTTCGAACCACCTGCAATATCCACTGGTTTAAGGGCTGAAATGACTTCGCTGTATCTCGGCTCTTTGATCTTGCTTCCTTTGAGGCCACCGAGTTGATCTTTGTCATTCAGGCCCCACACGAAGACTTTGCACTCGATATTTTCTCGTACTCCTGTTGGGCCTGCTCGCCCACTGACTGATGTTCCATTTGTTGACGTCGTAATCCCTTTGCTTTCAATGTCAGACTCGTGAGCTAGGAACGGGTAATTCGCCGCATCGTTTGTTGACTGGATGTGACGTCCGATTATTATTAATCCAAGCACCTTGCAGTCGATTGCTACAATTCGACATTGTTTGATACGAATTTCGACAAAGCGGAAGTATTTGCTTTGATCCTCAAGAAGCGTTACCCTAGTATCTGTTGGCCCGATAAGCAGATCCTGAAGCGGCTTGAGATGTTGTAACGATTGGCCGGCTGACACCACGACAAACGATGGCATGTGAGACAAGTCAACTGGGTCTACGTCCATGGCCAGTTTTTCAATAGCCACATTTTCGTTCATCTCTAGACGAATCCAATGGGGGCATTGCTCCCCAGTACTCTGCCAAGCCTTCTGATTCGTTTCAAACAGGTGGTGCGCCGTCATTGTTCCTGAGGACACGGTAAAATTTTTTATGCATTCAGTCGGCTCGTAGAATAGCTCGCCTTCACGGCTTTGCGTTTTTTTCTTGCAACTAATACGGCTGCTAAGACGACGTGCACCACACGGACTAGTGCTGACTAGCTCGATTTCTCGCATTAACCCAATCCATGAATGCTGCTCGTGGAAGTACACGGTCACCCGTTGACCTTTAATGTCGACAAGAGTACCGACACTCGCGTGCGTTACTGATCCCCACTGATAGCGAGGGTTACTTATCGATGGCCTCACTCTGACTAGATCGCCGAGCTTGATTTTTCCGGGGACACTTTCAAGTATCTCAACATTGACGTAACGGACCCAGTAGCTATAATTTCCTCTCTTCTGCCAATTCACCTTGACATTAAGATCATGCAGGCCGTCAAAGTCTAAGCTAACCACATCTCCAACGTCGCCTTCCTGGATATTTTCAAAAGCCCGGCAGCACCGCACTGCCATGCCGACCTGAATGCAGTCTTTGACATATCGAGCATAGTCATGGTCACTAAAGAACTCAAAACGTCTCCGGTACATGTTCTCAGTATTCGCTATTCCAGTAAGGGTATCGGACATGTCTATCTCCGATAGACTGCTACTTGAAGAATGTTCTTCAAATGAGCTAGAATCGCATTCCTCAACTTGGTCTGAGTAGTTCTCGAATAATTGGTCCTGATGTTCAAGTAGCCACGACACAATACTCTCCGGACTAGGACTTGTCCCGGTAAGGCCTTGCATTAAGCAGGTTGCATTATCGTTTTGTTGAACTAAGAGAGCTTTAACCGCCTGCTCAATGTTCTTTTGAGAAAAGCCCATCTCGAGTAGTTGGGGCTGATTTATACTGGCCATCAAAGCTGAGTTTGGCCTGGAATGCGCACTTCGAGTTCGTACATTGCGACTGGTTGTGGGCTCCGGCGAAGTGCTTCTTTCAATTGGATTGACAGGCGCAAACATTTGGCCTACAAGGTGCTGAATCGTGGTTAGCACTGCTGTTTCAATTTCCTGTTTGGAGAAAACAGCCCGTAAAGGCGAAGGCCTAATGGCCACACTGAAAACCCTTTCCAGAATATCTTCGCATTTGAGAGCATTCCTTAACGTTGATTGGTCATATAAAAGACAGCTGACAGATCGCAGTAAGCTATACATATATTGTATCGGGATAACAGCTTCTGGTTGTGAACCTGAAGGAATATCTGTTAACGTGATAGCGGTTCGTAGTAGTAAGCACGTCCTTCGGTAATTTCCGAAGCTTTTACCGACGAAGCTTCGTAAATTGAAAGGAGGCGGCGGTAACACTCGAAGATTGGTTAGGAGGTGAGTACTACGTTCAAACCCTGCTGTTACTCCGATTTTTCCTTTAATTCCGATTTTGCAGACCGTACCCGTGCTCACTTCTTCCTCGTCCTCGTCTGAAAATTCGACATGCTCCACCAATGATCCCAAACGCAATCGGGAGTCCACCTAGAAGACAAAAGTACGTCTATCTCGTACTCGAAGTTAGGATGAAAAGAAACCGTAGATTCAGTTTAGCTATGCTGTCATAACATATATGCTTACGTACATCTTTTAGTAGTACAAATTATTAGTTGCTTTCTATTGGGTAAAGCCGTAGATCCTGTTCGTACACCTTTGATGACACCCAACTTCTTACTCATGAACATGCATCAAATGGCTTCTTATCTACTAATTTGCTCTCTTTTCCTGATATTTGCGTGAGCTTCGGAAACCATCACTTCAGAAAGCGGCGCTTGCGTTCATACGTTATGCCTTTAATCGCCTTTAAACAAGCCTTTCATCGAAGTTTAAAATTGTCATTATCGTTATTTTTAGGCAGATACCCTCGCTGGAGAACTTACTCTTTTTAACCTACGATTTCTCACAGTTCGCATAGACAATCATTCTGCGGATGCAATGTTCCCTGGAAATCGAGCGTATGGCAATACACACGAACCGAAACGGCAATAGTCGCGCTTATGAGGTACACGTTTTTATCGACTTCATCCAAAATCGCTGCAAATTGCCTTAAGTGCGATTGGTCATGGAGCTTGAGATATCAATTTTTTTCACACAGATGCACGTTTAACCCTGCGCTTGATAACCCCCGAAGAATTACCTCCGTGGCATAGCTCAGTGGCAGTCTGCGCCAACTTTTCCTTTATACAAATAGGAAAAATAGTGTATTCCAAAAAGCTCATCCCGGCTTTCCACCTTCTTTCAAAAAGAATGTGCGACCACAGCTCAGGTTTGAACAAATTCAATTCCAAAACATTGCGACAACATACTTGAAGAGCAAACCGTGTGCAATTACGCCGCCACTCTTAGAACTTCTTCTAGTAAATCAACTGATAAATGTAAAACTCAGCATACCTGTCCTAAGAGTCCGAATAAAGCCAGCTCAAGTTTGAAATCTTCTCCGAAAGCCATGTGATTAAATTGAGCCGAACACACGATCGCGGTCATGTTGTTAGTTAGGAAAGTTGATATCGTATCCATCCAGTCTGGCAGCACGCTAAGTTTGCGCAGCAAGGCAATACATTCTTCAGCAACACTCGAGCTGTGACTGGCCGTAAGACAAACGCGTATTTTAGGGAGAGATCCAGGGGCAGCTTTGAGCTGCAGTGTCGGGTCTCTCGCGCACGCCTCTGTCAAGCAGGTCCCAACGACTTGAAGTAGTTTCTTAACGAACCCGGTGCGCTCTTCGGCCGTACACTGCCAATGGGGCACTGCCACCTCTAGCAAACGTAATGCTTGTATTTGCGACGTAAGGCTTGTAGGCTGAAATTTGGCGACCACAGAAAGGATCAGCTTTATCCACATCGCTGTCGCGAGACTTGCGGAAAAGGCCCGATTCTCGAAGCAAGCACGCACATAGCTTAAGTTGCACCACTTGTAGCATTGCTCTTCGAACAACCAACGATTCTCGGTGATCTGTAAGATCCAGCAGAAAAATGCGATTCAGTTTTTGGAAGAAAAAAACAGTTCCTTTTCAAAGCCGTATAAAACAATCATTAAATAGCTTCAAACTTCTCTAAAATTAGCTCTTTTGGAAAAATTGGTACGCTAAGCGAAATGTTGTGAACATCTGCTAATGCCACTCACTTTACGAAATCCTTCTACAATTCGAATGACACAGGTACGATCGAAACTTCTACTGATCACTCTGTGTTTAGATAGAACAAGTTAATCCTTTTAGCCTCCTCGGGCAGAATCAGTATTTCGCTATTGAATTAGCTTAGGGCAGGTAGCATAAAGAGTATTTAGTCGGAATCATAGTTTTACAGTATACACTCACCTCTGAGATGTTTGTAAAGCCGCTTGCAATAATATTATACAGCAGCTTAGAAAGCGCCCTGATATTATGCGGAGCCAATCTCCCATGTCCATGAACGGGAAAAGCTGCGGCAGCCAATGGGAGAGCTCGCAGAAGGTTAACAGTTGATGTGTGCAGCATCGTGATGGGTCGTTGGGGTGGCTGATACGTATCTTCGTCGACCAGCGAATCGGGCTCAGACGAGGAAGGGCTGTCCGCCTGGGGACCAACCTGTCCCAGCAAAAATCTTTCCGGACCTTCGGCTAGCTTCAGGTCATACTTACCGTCCTTTCCCATGCGATACGAGTTTGTCGTCCCTGTAGCCCACTGAATACGGATCCATCCGTCATCGCCCAGTTCGCCAATAACGCGACCTTCGCCTGGGGGTATTCCATCTTGGTTGCCCCATTTCCAGTCAGGGCCTCGGCGTACCCGTGTGCCAATCTTCATCATGGCAATTAACTCCGGGCCTGCAAAAGGCAATGTAATGATAGGCCGTTTACTATTAACAAATAGTTATGCACATGCGTCGAGTATGTGTGAGTATTTCCGACTGGAAAACGTATTAGCTTCTTCCTTGTAACACTTAACTTCTTTTCTATTAAATGGAACTCTTTCGACTGAAGAAAGGCCAGTAAGTTGCTGGTATATCCACTCCTTGCTATCTAACGTAGAACGCTTCGATTACCTTCGTTTCATATTGCCTAGGATGGCCATTAGTCAGTTTCGCTACGTCAAGCAGAAGTCAACACCAATCGCGCTTTTTACAATAGCTTGCAATCGTATTGTTTTTCTCATTCCTTAAATCATCTCTCTGTTCTGCCACGTGTCGAACTATCTCTCTATTTCCCGCGCTTTGTACACGATTTTCCACATCTCTTTGATAATTCACACACAACGTTATAACTCGTAACGTCATCGTTTTCTATTTCACGTTAGCCCGCCGCCCGCTTTGGCTGTACTTTGGACTACCCAAAGACAACATCTCATCGAAAGCTTCTTGTCACTTTTTTCGTCTGCGGCCGAACTGTGTGGACACAGTGTACAGACCGGTATATCAGTTTACGTCCCCCGGTGTCGACTTCCTTGAACTATTAGTTATAAACATAAGCTAAATATAAAATAATATTTCTTACTTATACAATAATTTTAAAGGTCAACGTTAAAGGTAATAAGGTACTCTACCTGAGAGGAAGGGGGCGCCGATAGCTTTTGCCCTCTTTTTGACCGATTCTTCCATAACCGCTGACAACGACATGTTCTGGGTGACAAATGACACGTTAGGGTCCGGGCCAAGCAGACGAAGCAACGTCAGCAAATGCGCCGTGATATTTTTTGAAAGAAAGAGATCGAGGTGACGAGTCACCCCCTTGAGGAGATACGCTAAAAGACATATGAGAAGTCTACATCGGGTGAACACTGCAGGCGATGTTAGTGACCAGCCAGTTGCACTATCCAAAGAAACTAATTTGCTTGTAGCGGTTTGTCGATTTGATGGACCGTAGGCACCGTCCGCACCAATACATTCGACGAGTAGCTTGCGCAGTTCCTGAAGACACCAATCGAATAGGTTCGAACATGTTTTTCGAAGTTGTCGCCGTTGCTTGGGGTAGATAAGGGTCAGTTCTGGGCAATATTGTGTCATTGACGTCTGTGAGATCTTTAGCAAATCTTGCCAACCGCAATGAAGCGCATACTTGGTCGAAGTGAGATAGTCGTTTTTCGAAAATAGCTGTAACATTCTCTCAAGACCAGCTTGTTGTATAACTGCCACTGCATTCTGTTTAAAGTAAAGCTTTCGGAGCTGTTCGAGGTCTGTCAGCTGACCGTCGCTCTGAAGCACGAACTCTTGCACGCAGTGCATGAGGCTCCGCCAATCCAGCTCAGAAGGAGCACTTTCGAGTTCGGGACTTCGTTGAATGTTTCGTATTTTGTCAAAAGCCCAAACCCAACGAGACCTAAAAGAAGTGCATGGAGCCGCCAAAAAGGGTTCAGCCTCAAATGCTGGCCGTACCTCATACAGCAGAAAGCGGCTTCGTTCTGCAACAGGAAAACAGACCTCTTTGTATGATCCGCCAGTATCCTGGCGCGTTTTTATCAGCGACCATTTCAGCTGTTGGATGGTCTTGATAAACGTCTTCACAGCTTCGCTGAAGTCAAGAGGTACACTAACGCCCATGGCATTAATCGTTTCTCCCGTATGCTTAAGTAAAACGGCCATAAGTAGGCGCGATAACTCTTCAATTGGGTGGTTTAACGGAAGCTCTAAAGGAAGCGACAATCGTTCCTGTTTGGCGTACGTGATCCACAAACAAAGGAACCTAAAAGTAAGAAGTATTAGATATATTAGTTACAAATAGTAGCAATTTTTTCATACCTTCAGTACTTAATAAAACACGCTATCGTTGGTAGAAAGAACGTATCCTGGCCACGTATTGCAGTGGCCCAAGCACTACCTCTATATATAAAGGTAGTACCTGGCTAAATAATCGGGCGTTCAAATCAGGACAAGAGATTTAGCGGACCACTAGTTGTAACAGACTGCGTTTATCTACTGCTCTTAATATCAAAGAACAGTCAGTTCTTTTTAGAACAAAATAAACTCCTAAAAATGACCAACAGTGTGTCGTTTTTTTAAATTTAAGCCCGCGCTCAAATGAAAAACCTCTTTTTTTCCCTTACACTGGACGGTGTATATCTCTTCTAGTTTTCACGATGTTTTTGAAGAGTCCGAAGAACACTTTCATAAAGCAAAGCAGAAAATCCTCAGTAGATTTTAGGTTTAAAAGGCTTGAAAATTAGTTTTTAGTGGACCTACTTAGGTTTTAAACACTAAAATTAAAAACTGTTTTAGGGAGGAGAATATTCATTGCTTTAATCCTAAATTGAACCTAAGCTCGTGCTCAGATGGTGATGATCATGACTGCCAAGAGTGACACTCCCAATACAGGCAAAATAATGTGTTGAAATACGGTTTTTGTATACATATAGTCTCAACAGTAAAGCAAAGAAAAACTTCTCCGTTTAAACATACCATTCTGTATATATATATATATTCATAGATGTATTTTTTTCTTGGGTATGTGAGATAAGAAATAAAATATACAGACCTTTCAAGTGATGGTATGGTGCCTGAATCTGAGCTCGTTGCTAAGGCATTCAGAAAAAGATCGCTGTCAAGCTGGGCGCATGCTCTTGATTGTTTTTCATCAGTAGGAGATGTAGAATTACTGGATGCACAACTTCGTACCTCTCCCTGAAAATAACCACACTGAATCTTATTACTTCGCTCTATCTACATATATACAACAAATGGTAAAAATATTACTGTTGTTTGAAAAATTTTAATCTTCAACCAAAGAACCGTAACTTAGAATTTATCGTAACTTACCTTCTCCTCTTCAAATTTCAGTTTATATAGGCCACCAAGAAACAGAGGACTCTTCAACCAATATTGAACATTAGTCTTTTCCGCTTCCGCATCGACCGAAGCAGAATTTTTTGAATTCAGAGCAAGATAATAAGCTAATGCGTATTCAGTGTCCGCCAAAGGTGAACCAAATGAGTGAACATCGCATTCGAGAACGGGATCGTTCTCGGAGTCAAGAAGCGTGCCGATCGCCATGCTTTGGAGGAGTGCCCGAGCTTCTTGAGAATGCGGACGCGCTTCGAACGCTTTACTTGCATCCTCGCCATTTAAGGCATTGATAGCTGCTTCGCCACAGGGTGGCGACAAGGCGCTGAAGGCACCCACGTCATAGACTAAACCCCGGATCACGATCCACACTGAAGTGCCTTCACGTTTCACATTCTCCAAATCAGACTTCCGGATCAGCCGCTGTGGCTGACTATTCATAGTTTGCTCCATAGCTGATGCAGCGGCGACCCTGCAATTATTAAATGGAATCGTATCGAAATCGACGAAGTTTCTTTTCAACTTAATATCTTAATATTATTTTAAAGTATTTATTATTAGACACTAGAGGCGTCGATAGATTTGATCGTCACTCGAACGAAAGATAATGAAAAATTATAGCTGAAGTCATTAGGGATTTAACCTATTCTAGGGCATTCCGATTATTTAAAAGAATACTCATAGATCAAAGCACAATATGTATTACTTAGGTATCTGTAATCCACAGTGGAACAGTTGTGCGTGCATGTATCCACCTTTCTTTAGCGCTGCAGGTGAGGGAGTTGAGGCCTGTCCAGGACAAGTTCTCAGCGTCCTCTTTAGATGCAGCCGGTGATCTTCCGTTGACGGCATCGAGCTGATCGAGAAGCGGTTCGACGAGGGTTGCCAATTCGGCGGTTACACGATGTCGGTACCGCCCGGTTTCTAATACGAGACACGAGATCACAAACTCTGGAAGGAGTGTGCCTACAATCGAGTTCGTTGAAGCGACTATCTTGTGTAGGGTATAGACGTAACGAGACACGGTCGACCCATACATTTGGCATGCTTCGAGGATCTGCTCACAATGAGTCACAAGAAGTTTTGTGTACCGCACAAGCAAAGCCATCGTTGGATGTTCCCCAGAAGCTTCGTCGCTTGAGGCATTCGTTGATTCTGGCATGTTCATCAACTCGGCAAAGAGAATGCGTTGAAACTTGAGCAAAAACTTAATAGCCACTCCTTCGAACTGCCCGGTAGAATCACAAGAAACTATTAGAATACATACATTTATATTTGATATTCTGAAATAAAAATGCGTTGTTGTTGATCTTGTAACTTATCAAACTTGAGATTACATCTAACGCAGAAACAACATGCTCGAAACGCCATCCTACCTATTTCCTACAAAAACCAAGAGCGCGCACAAAGACCAATTCATAACCCTTGAAGCTATAAGGCATAAATCTTTGTAAGCTGAAAGTGTAATATTCCAAAAAAAATCCTATTGAGAAGTTCATTAGGGCGAGGCAGTTTATTCCCTTTCAGTATTGGGCCCACACTATTAGGCCAAATGTTCCCATATCAGCATGCGTTTGAGCCAAATAGGATTTCCTAAAACCTTGCGAGGAGGTACCCACCGCCGGGGCTTGCTGATCGACCTCCATTACGAATTGCTGTTGTTGTTCGTACAGATGTGAGGGGTCCATCTGTTGGAGCGTGCTTTGAGCAATGGATCGTAACAGTTGCCGTACGAGATAGAGAAGCGGTAACTGGGGCCGTTTATGCTGGGCTTCGGCTTGAGCGCTTTCTGTTAAATGTTCGCTGGCCACGCGGCAGTCCTGTTCTGTGAGTTCGTTCGCGCAGGCGACTTGTTCAAACTGGGCGCGGTACACGAATGATTCCAGGGCGCCATCGCACATCAAACTCTCTACAAGAAGACCTACGTGAAGATCAAGAGTATCACCGAAAAGTGAGTACTATAACGAAATAATAACACAGTAACGATGACCTAAATGACGAGGAAGACCAATCACAGTATGCTCTAAATTCAAGTCATTCTGTTCCTGTTTCAAATTAAATTACCAGTTCTGTTTACCTATGAGAAAGTTCGATCTTTGAGGTAGCAAAAGAGATAACGTTCGAGCGCGTTCGTCGGCCGAAGGTAGAAGGACACGCCAACAGAACGAGAGGCAATGTGCCGCTGCTAAACGGATACTCTCGTTGCAACACGTTATTGAGCTTGCTAAGGCCAGGATCCGTTGTTTCAAGGCCGAGAGGACCCTATTCAATTTAAATGTGCATCGTGCAAAAGGAAAAAAGACGTTAGGTAAAATTTGAGTACATCTTGTGGGTCAGCTAAAGAAGACATGTTTCTTAAAGGCTCGAAAAGCTACAATTTTCGTGTATTAGTTAAGTAGATAAGCCGCTGCGACTAGTACACGAACATTTATATAAACAGTGAACGACAGTTAGCTCTGTCTGTTAATTAGCTACATTACTCTACTCTAGAACTCAGTCAAGAGTGGGCGGTGACAGTAACGTAGTTGTATCTGTGATTGAAACACCGAAAAAAAAACCCGGAAAGCAGGACTTTTTGATATTATATTGAAGGAAAAAGGTTGTGGGCTCGCACATATGCGTGGTCAAACAAACGAAAAAGGCGGCAGTTACCTCATCATCTCTGACAATGACAGCAAGTTTCGGCTAGACAAGCGGACTTACGTACTTGCTATGTCCGGGTTCGAGTCCTTGCACATGTACTTTATGGATGTGCATAGTGTGCAATTGCAGTGTCACTAGGTGTAAGGCAGCGACACACATCGACTCTTTTTCCTGACCCAATGGAGCGTCCGCTTCTTCGGTGCCATTACATATCGCTAAAATTCGTTCAAGATGCTCAGCCGAAGCAAGTGATAAATCCAATACGAATGGAAGCATTTTTGGCTCACTCGGAGTGCTTGCCTCGCTCCACATAATCATCTGAAAAAAAACATTTTTACACGGTTCATCAGCTGAATTGACAAATTATTATAAAAGCAAGTCTTATTTATTGTAAATTAATTAAAAATTTTAGACATAGAAATTTTTGCACTGTTGTCGAATTTGTTAGTATTATCGAATTTAATATGGGCCAGGTAAATGCTTTGTAATCATAAAACCATATGAACGTGTATGTGAACCATAAGTGTATGTGATCGTATAAATAAACCTATCCCTCCTCGGTATTCAGGGAGCTTCATAACAGTGATTCAGTAAAATGGAAAAAAAGTCGCAGAAATTTTAAAAAGCTAAAGCATCATCTCCTATTGGTGATTTGTACGCAATTATTGATTACCCGTGTTATTATCATGAAATTTTTCGGTAGTTTTTTAAAAAATTAATCAATTGTTCCATGTCCTGAGACTTCAGAATAGCTAATTTTTACACTGCCTTTAGAAAAACAATGATATGTACGTATACGAGTTAGTGAAATATTCACATACGGACCTCGCCAACCACAAACTTGTCCTATATTGACAAGATCTCACCTTGTCAGTGTAGGATTTTATTATTTCAAATCAATGCAATGTCGGTCCTATGAATTCGTCATTTTGACAATTGCTGTGAATAAATCAATAACTCAAAGGTGCTATACTATTTCGAACTGGCGTTCGTAGACGCGTTCCTCACAAGTTGCGCGCAAACATTCTGGCTTTACAGCTTTATCTGTTTGGTATCTACTATCAACGATCTCTAGGGAATCTAATCTAACAGACGGTAGAATCTAGAATACGGTGATCGAGATTCCATAGCTATGGCGCTACATAATCGCTTATTCCATACTACGATTGATCGATAACGAGAAGAGAGATCGTCACCATTTTCATCGTAACGCAATAAGAGCATTTTTAAGGTAGCAATTCTCAAGTGAAATAGCAGCGGTTGATATCTGTGTTTGCCCTGCAAGTCAAACGCTTATGAGCTTGTATTTTGAAAGCGTTCGCGTATGTCCAGTCATGTTTGAAAACAGGGAAATTTAAGACCAACTATCATACATCAATAAAATTAGAACTATCTGTGACGAAAATGGTTCGCGGTTCTCTCCTCCCCGAAATGACAAAGCTCAGTAATTATCTTCCCTATGTATCTCGCTCCTTGTTTCCATCTTTAAAGTCAAACTATCTATTTATCTGTTCCGCACTGCCATCATAGTGATGTATTACTACTATTTATAAACAAAATGTTTATTATTAGTCGTTGATGGCGCGTAATGGTAGCCGAGAGTATTTAGATGCGAATGTTTCTAAATAGTTTTTATCACAAGCATTCAGGCCTTCCGATGACATAATGCTTATAATAATAGTCATGCCTATGTCACCTACTAATCAACAAAGAGAATGTTAATCATCGATGACGCTGATTCTATTGTCACATTACATGTAAAGCCCCTCGGCTACCGTCGTATTTATACAGCCGATTTCCCGTACAACATGCCGTTGTCACTTGTTCCCTTACCCCAAGTAACCTGATGATCTGTCTCTACGCCCGCCCACTATGCGTACCGGTACAACGATCATTTTTTGCCGACTGCACCTTTCCCCTTGCGAGTGTACTCCAGCCTGTTTTTAAACATAGTTGTAGCGCTAACTTTCGCATTTAGTTGCTCCGTTCGACCAATATTGTCACTAGCACACAACACGGCTAAGTATAAATGGGAGATCCTTCTTTCCCTTTCCAGGACCACCTCAGCCGACCGTCCTCCTTCTCTTCGACCCTCTCCACTCGCGCCCTCAGCCTTGCTGATTGTCTGCGCCTACCCACTGGCTAGTCGGGCAGACAATCAGAGAGAGATCCAAACACAGCTACGCATGCAGTCAGAGCAGACAGCGCGATATAGACCCGGTGTGTCTGCCTGATTTGCCGCGGTCGCGTCGTCGCTAGAAGTGGTACTAATAGCAGCCGTCGCCGCCGCCGCCGCCGCCGCCGCCGCAGCAACGTCACTTCTCGTCTGCAGTGCGGGATGTTAGTGGCAATGCTGACCGTCGTCGGGCCCACTCTGTTATCATCGAACTAAGCGTTCTGTGTACAGTGGCAAGAAACAGGACGGCTAGACAGGCAGGCTGAGAGGCAATTGGTCTGACATGATTACTCGCTGGCTCAACGATCATACAATTCGTCGTACAACACGGTGGTTTCCAATTAATCAGAGATCGTGATCAATATGGTTCCGATGTTAACTGACGAGTCAGGTCAAACGAAGAAGCGAGCCTGCACGATAGACACGAAGTACGAAACCACGTCTGCCATATAGCCAAAAGTGAATTACCACCGTACCCTAATAGTGGCTTAGTCGGTTCCATTTAAAAAGAACATCTTCAGGCAAACGGCACGTTCAGCTCGTGTGATCGTTGTTTCGGAAGATTCAACACTCCGTGTGTACACGCGCGAGCGTGTCTGTGTATATTTGAGTCTCCCGCAACTGTGTAGCTTATGTAATTTGCCAATGTTTCGCCCATATAAAAAAGGTGTCCGAGAGAAGTGTTGATTTTAGTGCGTTCTCCGCTGACTATAAATTACCTAAAAAAAAAAAACAAGCATTTGCACCGAGAGATCGGTAATCGTCAGTCGTGTAAATAAAGCACAAGATTAAATAAGTACACATTTATTAGATTTGAAGACAAATAATTAACAATTAAAACCTTTCCGTGAAATAGCAAGAAAGGAACAAAGAGACGACACATTTTAACGAGATGACCCCTTCAACGCCAGCTACGTCACGTGCTATTGCCTCTGCTGCCGTGGCTGCACCATCTGCATCTACGAAGGACAGATTCCCGTAAGTTGTCAATCAGACATTTTTGTTAGCCCCACAATTTAGCATCATTACATTTGTCACAAACGAAATGAAGGGCGGCACAAAAATCACGTCCTTGCCTATTCGACATAATATTATGCATTCTATACGATTTTCACATCTACCGCTACCATTTATAAGTACTAACCGGCAGCGGACCTTGTTTCCCTCTACAACTAATGAATAGGCTCTAGTAAAGACAACGTTGTCTTCCTAGAACACCACGACGACAACATAGCAAAGTAAATAAGGCCTGCTTCGTTCGACTCGAATAAAGCCTGTGTTCCGCATGAATACACCAAATATAAACAACCTGGCACCATTTTACCGCTGTTACGCGGTCGCATTCGGTAAAATCCACCTCTAAAACTTTGTCGGCTACACAAGATGCCTTAATTTTATATCTATCGACTTGTCTCTGTTCATAAATCTCGCGCCAAACTACAGACCGAGCTTAGGCAGAACTCAGTAGAACTGTCGACCCATCGACCTCATTCAATAGTCATTCATAGTGCAGTAAGTGTAGTAGAATCCAGTCAACGAAGGCAGGTACAAAAGCCTACTAAATCTCCTACAGAGCCGTCAGCAGGCGCTGTCCTAATAGGGAAATATCCTTTTTCGCAGTGCGGCACCGCTCCTCTTAGCTAGCCGCGTGCTAGTGCCACTACTATATTGCCCTACTAGGCCGGTATCGAGACTTCCTTAAAAGAAGTCGATTTGCTCGTCGCCTCGCATCGTGATCTCGGGCTGTTGGTGCAACTCTCGACAAAAACGAGGGCGGATCCTACCGCTTTAACGATGAAATGATATTACGTACCTTTGATGTTCTATATATATTTTACTAATGAGAATAACTAGACCAACCGATTGATAACTAATCATTGACTCTTACAGAACTTTGTGTTGAAATATATATCGACTGACATCTGCTAGCATTGAAATAAAGGCATCAGCTAAGATACTGTTAGTTTTAATGAAAATCTGGACAGTTTACAAGTATCACCCCTGTATGACTCGAGAATTTCTAGGGACCAAGTTAATAACAGTTTGCTTGTGAATTGCAAACGCGATTAGTACTTGGCGGCTGACGGCTTCATAGCTTCTCGCAATGAGAATGTTTATAGCAGTCGCACATACGGGAGCATCGTGACCTTTATTTCGCCCATCCACAACGACATATCTACTATGGGATGCATAGGAGCAAGCTACTAAAGGCTCTACACTGGGCCTTCATGAGAAATGCGATACAATATAGACCTTTGTTTACCCATTTATCCCTACGGCACTTTTGGTGCGCAGGTTGCGTCGGCGACAGGTCAGTTAAACTGCTTCGTGAAATTGTACAGGAATTTTTAGGGCATAGAGGCCATGATTAGAGAGGGAAGCAGTGCCCTTGTTGTGGACGGATATAGAAAGCAGTTTTACGAGTGTGGCTATGTGGGATCAGAGCTTACGTATCGTAGCGACGGCAGTCTCTTCAGGTTTATTGTAATGTCGAATTTATAAAAACAAACAAATTGTATTCCAATTTTTTTTGTAATTCTTACAAAGCGGCGCAATGTCTATCCAAAACCTGTTGTGCGAAACACACGTCTATCTTATCGGTATGACTCCGAAACAGTTCCATTGATCCCTCTAGATAAAACGGACTAGGGAAATCCAACGAAACAATAAGAAATGAAAAAGTTACGGGCATTTTCAATATTAAAAAAGAAATCGTCCATTGTAAGCAACTAAAACTAAGAACGCGCATATAAACAAGTTGTAAATAAAATGGCACACGTTGACGTGCGCCATTTTAAATTGACATTATTTAGACGTACACACTTTGCAAGTAGCTGCCATATGCCCTGTAGTTTCGAGGAATATATATAAAGCACTAACGTTAATGAGGAACGTGGTCAGCTTGTTAAGTTTGATGATACCATTAGATGGGTGAGCTCATCCCGAAAAAAATTCCGCTCTAAGGACCATTCTCTTGAAAGTAGTTTTTGCTTTTGGAGCTCTGGAGATTTCAGCAGAATTTGGTACATTATGAACGCTGCATTTTAAGTAAAATAGGCCATTATTATCGTTATTATCTTATCCTGCTATTCGGTTTCAACAGGTGAAAGGAATCACATGTTTTTATTTATTCTCTTCGAGGACTTCTATTTGGTATAAGTCAAACGACAAACAAGGAGGGCAAAGAATCAGTCATTTTTCGTTCTTTGTTCAATCCCCCCTTAGTCTCACTTAGACTATTTATATTTCCCATATTCTTAAATAGGCTCCCGTCAGAAAGTAGCATATACGACTGTGTTAAAGGACTTCCAGTTGACCTTTAGCGTATAATGAGTGTAATCGGTTGCATCACGTTTGACCGACGAGACCTTTAACATAGTTCACGTGGTACTACTAGAATTTGAGATCACATAATTACATGGTTAGAGTACAATTAATATGCCACGCAATGGGCTTTTTAGTCTATACGGAAGCCATATTAAATATATGTCATGGACTTCCTTCCTCAATAATGATAAATTTTCAAAAACATAATTCAAATTCTAGCATCTCTCGCGCATCAATAACAGCAGTATAGTTTGGCGGTTTTGTCGCATCGTTTATAATGCCCCCAACTGCTATAGTTGTTGCCCTTCAAGCTTCAATAAGCTAAATCATGAACTATTTTTTGACCGTCGCCAGATCAATTCGGTGTTTGACAGTTTCATAACGTAGCCTAAACAAGGAGACGATGGTAGCGTAAGACAGATGATACCATATCGCCTTGCGTGAGATTTCAAGGAAAGACACCTCTTTACGACTATCTTAAACTACGGCTTTGTTCCGACCACAAACACCGACCAACCAATTTCTACGTACTTATGAACAATAACACTGAATATCGGTTCATGACGGGAGGGACGTATCTATACAATAATAGGTAGACTGATTTGACCCAGTCCAGAATACTAATAATTATGGGGCTGCGAGTTATCTTGATTCATTTTGAAAGTACTTGACTCATTCTGCTGTAGAAGTATCCTGTTGCGACATATTAAACTATTCTGATTCCTGGTACTATGAATAAAGACTCACTACTGACTATCTTTTTTATAGCATGTCTGTGTGGTAAAAGCATAGGAAGCATCATCGTTAGTGGTCAACGGAGGTATTTTAGCGTTGTGCAAATGTTCCTTGTTCATTTATATGAGACGATCGAACTAAATCAATTCATATGATGATGCTGTTACAGATTGTTGCCAAAAATTGTCAACGGAGGTATCGCAGGAATTATCGGTGTTACCTGTGTGTTTCCCATTGACCTCGTGAAGACGCGTCTACAGAATCAACAGGTAGAACGAGTAGCGCTTCGTGTTCTCAATCGATGGGTTGAGTTAGTCACCACAGTAGAGCCTAACTGCAAAGCGAAGATGTCCTTCGCAGTTGTCCGCTTTTTTAAAGATATGCATTTATAAATCTTTTCGTATAATTATCTTCGCACTTTTATTTTACAATTTTTGATTATTGAATGATATAAGCCTACACAAACCTCTACCCCAAATTTTTGCGTTCAGCATCGCTGTTTTGAAAAAATTTAATTACGAAAGTTCCCGAAACAATGCAGGCTGCCTTGCAATTCTGTAAGTACAGTGTACAGTTTCGTAGCCGCCTGCACGGGTGGCATACTGATCTGGCCAGAGCCGCAAGCAAAACATTTTTAGTTAACGATATCAATTCAATATTTTTGGCTGCACCGAGTCCCGCCGCGAACAGGCTCCGAATTTGTGTGTTGGAAAAAACAAACGGCCACAATAAAAGAAAAACGATACGAAACTTATATACACATGAAGCTACCACAAAATTTGTCGGGTATAGATTGAATCTTGTTCTCTACCAAGCCTATTTTATAATTTTTTAACAGGTTATTATTGCTATTTTAATTCGTCTGCATAGCCATTAGCCTATCGCGTTGTGAATAAGAGGTTATACATGATCCTTCCGTATCGCACCGATAAGCGTAGTCGACGGCACGACCTCGCTTTAGCGCTATACTGGCCGAATATATAGAGTCTACTTTGGAGACTGACCATTCTGTCTCTCTTCCACGCAAGTCACTAAATAAAAACTGAATAAGACCTGATCTGCCACAAATGTCGGGTCGGAATGGATGGAACTTATTCCGCATCTTTTTGTGAGCAGTTTGTTCTCTAGCAGCAAAATCATACCTTCTGCTATAGGACCTTCGGGGATGTGGCATAGCGTGGAGAAATGTGCTAAAGTGAATTCCCTTTTGCACCATTTGCAAAAACAGATATTTATGTCGAACAGAACTTAACCGGAGATAGATCAGCGATTTGTCACAGTTGATTTCGCTAACCGAATATTCCTTCACAACTGGGTACGCGAAAGACATATGAAAGATGGCCTTTAGAGATTATACAAGATCAGATTAGACCTAAACTCGGGTTTTGCGTGCGAGTCGTTATAGGAGATGACACGCAGATACTGTGTAAAACTTGCGCAGCCTTTTACAACTGAAACGAATTGGCTTGTTACTTCTTCCGAACTCAATAACCGCCTTATGTTTGACGCCTGTTTCAATAAGCAACGTAAGGCTGCATTGAATTCTCATAGCTATAGGCATAGTTCGAACACACAGGTTATCTACATGAGCCACTAGGGACGAGGACTCTACGGAGTCTATGAGCTTCATTGATGCTTTATGGGCGTTTTTCAAGTTAAAATGTTCAACATATGACCTTATAGAATTAGCGAACGATATTTTATGTTGTAAGCCCAAAGACGAGTGGATTACGTATGGAGTAATTCTGAACGTGCGACAAGAGAAGAGAAAGAAATATTCCCGAACTTACTCAAGTTTAAGCGCTTTTTTGTCAGCAATTTTACAGCAGCAGTTATGATCGGTATTGTCCCAAGAAGCCTAGGCAAAGACCTACATTTACAAGTTGAATTCTTAGAAAACAAACGCATGTCGATATTGCTTTGACAAGGAATGTTTTCAATTTCGATTCATTAATCAGTTAAGTGCTACGCTAAGTTCTTGCAAAGTTAACTAATTACTCGTATTTGAGATCATACTCTGCATGGGCATCGCATCATATGTTGCTTATTTAATACATTACTCAGCATTCGAAATAAAAATTAGCGACATCCCATATCTCTCAGGCGCAAGCTATTAACCCAGCCACCATTGACTTTTCGACCCCACGATATATGACCGCGCATATACCGCTACTTTACTAATCATCAGTAGTTGGTCGTATATCTGACTGGAGACACGAAGCAGGACGGAGTGTGCTCCATTACTCCTCTGTTGGCTGCTTTGCCCTTACCTCGTCGTTATCGCAATGACACATTATAATACAGTAAGATGATCTAACCTCTAGCGCTGACTAACATGCAGTGATGATCCTTTTATCGTTGTCGTCGTTCGGCCTCGTTGTACTCTCCACCTTCTGATCGCTTACGCGGACCATACATCTAATAATAAAGAGTATTCCGGTCAGGTTTTGTAGTACACTCGTTGGAAACGTAGAACGTCGGGCATATGAAGGGCGCAGGGAGATCAAGCTCGGAACAGACAAAAAACAGGGACTGATCTCCATATTGATGAAGAAATTCAATTTGTGTGACGGCTTAAATGACGGTTGCCATTGTAAAAATGGCGGATTGAATTGGGATAAAGGTTATTAAAGCGACTCGTAAACACCTAAAGTACTATTGTTCTTTTTTTAGCAACACGCGACAAGTTTTATAGCTACTAATGAACACCAGACAGGAAGCGATAGGGCGGAAGCCGATAATAAACATGGAAGTGTTTACTGCCCTGCAACTGGACAGATGAGGGAAATTATCACTAGAAGTATAATGTGAATTTAATTTGAGCTTATCAACCTAACTGCTGGGTGTGTCTGAGGCGTCTCGGCCTTGATAATGGTAATAATGATAATGTCATACCCTAAGATGATACGTTATAGCGGTTCTAATTCTAAAGTAAAACAAGAGTTCGTCAAATGCGGTTACGGGGCAGCGGTGAACCCTCCCAGCCCCTCCTCAACTTTAATACATTATAATAATATTATTTTTTTTATGTTGTTAGGACGATAATAGTCTCCATAAAAGCGGGTGTAGTTGATTGTAATACTTAAAAGAAGATGTCATGTGTCGATCATGACTGGTAAGAAAGTGCATAATGTGTTGATTTTCCAATGTTAAGACATACAGTCCACTTTGGGTAAGAAAAAGTAAATTTTATTAACTTGACTCACGTGCGCTATCTACCTTGGAGTAATTCATTTTTTCGGCACAATTCAAGCGTAGCGCTTTATAAATTTTCTCATATTATTTAGATATAGTTGCACAGAGTTCAATTGCAAAAAAGGACGAACGCCTTAATAAGTTTATAATAATAAAACGTTTTCGTCTTGAATGTACGAACCTAATGTTCTTTGCGGTATATCCCGCTGGCTCAAAGGGTACTACTGTACCACTTGTTCTCACAGACGCCAATTAAATCTAGCCACCTTAGCGTTTCTACAAGTATTCGAAGTCGCTTACTTGGGACAATTGCAATTATTAATTGCGTTATTTTTAGTTGAGTAGTTAACGCCGTATCCATGTTTTTGTGAAATGCTTATAGAAACCCTACAGTATGAGGGCAAAGCTATCTTAAAAGCGGCGACTATTTACATTTTTCGATTAGCAAGTTATTTGAAGAAGAAAAGCCCTTTATTTATGCTCATGATCATAAAATATGAATTCATCATATTCTTAATAAAAATAATTTTGCAAGTGTGTACCGTGATAAGACGTTACTTACGTAATCTATGATCCTAGTGTACACATTGTATACGCATCAACTGACTTACAGGATCTGGCTCAAAAAAGACACAAAGATAGACGAAGATCAAAGATCCATGCCTCTTAAACTCAAAGATCTAAGCCGGTTCCCACAAAGTACGTGACCGCTGTTTGTGTATGGATATTTCTGTCGTATCTATATATATATGTGTGGTCGTGTTGAGTATGCGACTCAACACTCTGATCCCAGTCCCCGTCAACGTTCAGTCTACGGTGCCGTTAATTTATCCGTGGGTCGCGCTCAGATTTATTCCGAATCGACTCGATTATTAGACGGGTATTGCGCGTCCAAGTGATGGTTCTACATTCGCCGTTGATATGAATTAGGCTACTCAGCTGTGATTACTACGGCGACGTGTATGTGACACAGAGTGTGTGTGTGTGTGTGTGTCTCTGTTTGTGTGTGTGTGTGAGTGTGTGTGTCTGTGTGTGTGTATGTGTGTGAGTGTGTGTGTCTGTGGGTGTGTCTCTGTGTGTGTGTGTGTGTCAGTGTGTGTGTCTGTGGGTGTGTCTCTGTGTGTGTGTGTGTGTCTGTGTGTGTGTGTGTCTCTGTGTGTGTGTGTGTGCGTGA